>NW_007752737.1:0-282 GCF_000696425.1 Galeopterus variegatus
TAAAAGATATTGCAATCTTTTCATTAGCTTTTAAAAGTACCCTCATATAGTTTACATATTATATATGTGTATGTATATAATATACTTTTATCCTGATTATTTTCATTATTGTTTTTCTTTTCAGGACTTTTACAAGATAGTTTTGTATGCTTAATACCATGGATAAATATTTGCTTAATTAATTGTTCAAATGTTATGACATTTAAACCTTTCTGCACATGAACTCCCTGCCAGAATTATATTAAAGTACATGCTATTAGGGAAATATTACTAAAGAAAATG
>NW_007752737.1:2142-2683 GCF_000696425.1 Galeopterus variegatus
CCCAAAACCCAAATACCCCACTTGTACTTGTGGTATGAAGGCACATTGCAATCCAGTTTCTAACATTTTGGGGGAAAGTTAGTCAAAATACCATATTTTGGTTTTAATTCAAAATACTTTCTCAGTATTTTTCCACACTAATCATGACAATGCTGCTTAAGATAAAAATGAATTTAGAGAACTATAAAATCTATATTCTCTTTAGAAACGGAAGGCTTTGAACGAATGGCCTTTAAGATACATTAAAATAAATCTTAAATCCAGCCCTGTGTATTTTTAAAATTATGCAATTTAGAAATAGAAACTCATCTTTTCAGAGAAGCACTTATTTATTTTGCCAGGAAAGCAAAGACAGAATTTTCTGGATTAAAGATAAACTTATTATTTACAGCAATAACAGCACCACCTTTCCTTGCTCCAGCTCTGCTCGGGAGATGTGACAAGAGTGGATGCCAAGCTGTGTGTGCAGGGATCTGTACCGCAAAATAGAAACATGAAAATTATTAATCCAGGAATTTATGTAAGAGCTGGATAGCTGCCA
>NW_007752737.1:3335-4033 GCF_000696425.1 Galeopterus variegatus
CAGGGGAAAATAAGTTTTCTTACCCTTTGAAATGAAACAGATGGCTCCACCACAAAACAGACAAATGGTTCCAAGACTCTTGGAAGGTGAGGAGCAAATGAGTCTTGGGAAAAGTAGACATTCTAGGGAATTAAAATATTTTCTTAGTCCTAAGAGCCTTACAATATTGTCAAATCCATGAAAATTTATATGCATAGATTTACAGTATATAGATTAATATAGATCATTTCCTATTATGATATTACCTCTGTATTCTTGTTTTGTAAGATGTGTTTACCTTTTATTAGACTAAAAAAGTTAACTTTTATGTCTAGCTTATTAAAAGCTTTTTATGAACAATTTTATGAAAATTATTTTTTGAACGAGATAGTTATATAGTATTTTTTACTTTATTCTATTCATATGGTGAATTATGTTGATTTATTTTTCAAATAAAAATTTGCCTTTATATTCCAGAAATACATGGAACTTTTATCAGTTTTTGTTATTTAAGTTCTTATAAAATAAAATGGGAATTATAATACAATTTTCTACTTACTGTATAGATTGTCATTATTTCTTCCTTAAGTGCATACAAGAATTTATTTGTAAAGCCATGTAGGCCTAAAGATGTGTATGTATTTGTGTGTATAGGGAGGATTTTAATTATTAATTTTATTGCATACATATACATCCACACACATGTGTTTATACACATG
>NW_007752737.1:4878-5649 GCF_000696425.1 Galeopterus variegatus
TTGTATTTATGGGTACAGAGTTACATACATGTCAAATAGGTTAAATTTGTTATTTCTGCTTTTTAAATGTCACATTCCTTTAATGCCTTTTTCCTATTTGTAACAGGTGCATATAAAATTAGAAAGTGATCCTGGTGAATTAAAATTTTATTGTTAGCATATGTTCATCTTCATCATAGTTTCCTATTAGTGGAGCTAGGCTTTTATTGATTAGTTTTGCGCTTGCTACCCTCAACTTTTACAGAAAAGTTGATATTTGTTAAAGGTGTATCAATTTAAGCACCATGTACTTGGGTTTCAATTGTCTGTCCTGCTTGATAATCTTTACTTTTGGCTTAATATTTAGTTTATACTTGTGTGCAAATCTACCTTGTTTTGATATTGATTTTTTTCTTGCTTCACCTCTTTTATGTTTCTCTTCCTCACATTTGTCACTCTCTTTTGAACAATTTATTACTACTTATTATTGCAATTCTGTCTTCATTAACTTATTGTTCAGACCTTCTATCAATATTCTTTCAGAGATTTCCTTAGAGATTACACTCTTTATCCTTGTTTCATTCATATGTAATATAAATTAATATTTTATCACATTCTAGACAATGTAAAGATCTTTTGAAAGTTGAACACCATTTAATATTCTAAATAGTGCTGTAATTTGTGCTACTTTTGTCATATTTTAATTCCCCCTATATTCTATAGAGCATAATGAATTATTACTATTATTATCATAATTATTTTGTATAGTCACAATCCATTCAAATAAATCCA
>NW_007752737.1:7068-8734 GCF_000696425.1 Galeopterus variegatus
TTTCTTTTTTGCACTTTGATGATGTTTTTAAATTTTCTTCATGCCTCCATTTTCCATTAATATGTCAACTCTTAGACTAATTGCTACCTTGAAGGTAATTCATCTTTATTTTGCTAGTGGATTTAAAATTTTCTTTTAGTCTTTACTTTTCAGCATTCTCTAAGACATGAGTTGGTGTGATTTATTTGCTTTCATATGGCTTTGTATTTACAGTAGTTCTTGAATATACACTTGTTATATATTGCTGGATTTGAAAAACTCTTGGATATTATCCATGGAAATATGGCTTTGGCCCTTTCTCTCATTACTCTCCTTCTGTGACTTCAATCCCAAATATGTTTTGCCCTTTTGTGGTGTTTCTTATGTCCCTTACTCTTTCTTCTGCATTATTTCTTTGAAAACTTCAGTCGAGTGTTTTTTTGTCTTATAAATTTTCTAGTTCCTTTATTCTCTCTTGATCTGTATCTAATCTGTACTTAAACCTTGAACCTATGTAATTAAGTTATAGAAATTACATTTTAACTCCTGTTACCTGCTAAGTTTTCCACCTTGTCTTTATAGATTGTGCTAATAACTTTAATACCTGGATATACTATTTTTCTTTTTATTTCCTCATTTCATTCAACTTTTGTTTTAATGTATGACTGCTTTTTAAAAATAGATTTATTGAGATATAGTTCACCTCACAGAATTTACCCATTTAAAGCATATAACTTAATGTTTTTTAGTATATTCACAGTTATAAACTATAACCACTGTAGTGGATTGAATTAGATCCCCCTAAAACTCACCAAAGCTTGAATTGTGTCCTCCAAGTTTTATGTATTAGAAACTTGGTCCCCACTGTGACTGTTAAGAGGATGGGAAATCCTATTAAGGTAATCGAAAGGTGGAGGCTTGAAGAGGTGATTATATTGCAGGACCATGCAGTAGTGAATGGATTAAAAATGGTGGTCTCGCGCATGGTTCTGAGGGCTTTAAAAGAAGAAAAGACTCTCTCTCACTCTCTCTGCTCCACTATTTCACAATGTGATACCCTACATCACTGAAGTCACCACCAAGACACTCATCAGCTGTGTTCCCTGGACTTTGGACTTCCAAGCCTCTGAAACTGTAAGCAATAAATTTCATTTTCTTTATAAATCACCCATTTCCAGGTATTTTGTTATAAACAACAGGAATGGACAAATACAGAAAATTGGTACTGGAGAAGTGGGGTGTTTCTTGTAACAAATACTTGAAAATGTGGAAGTGGCTTTGGAACTGGGTGTTAGGCAAAGGTTGGAGGAATTTGGAGGACTCAGAAGAAGACAAAGAGATGAGGAAAAGTACGGAACTTTTTAGAGACTGGTTACATGGCAGCAAGCAGAATGCTGATAGAAATATGAACTGTAAAGAGCATTCTAAACAGGTCTCAGATAGATTTAAAAGGAGTTTATTGGAAACTGGGACAAAGATCACCCTTGCTGTGAACCAGCAAGGAATTTGGCTGCACTCTGTCCATGCCTAGGACCATGTGGAAGTTGGAAATTAGGACTTGTGAACCAGAGTATTTGGCAGAAGATATTTCTAAGCAGCAAAGCATTAAGAAAGCTACATGGCTACTTTAATAGCCTATGCTTAGTTATGGTGGCAAAGGCATGACATAAAGCCAGAATTTAAAAAG
>NW_007752738.1:0-394 GCF_000696425.1 Galeopterus variegatus
CTATTATCTTGTCTCTTTTGCATACTGTCCTGATTATATAGATAAAATATCTTTCTGAAGATATCATTTAGGAGTATTTTTTTAGTAATGTTGTCATTTCTCCTTATCCCAAATGCCCCTCTGTCTTCTGGACTTCCTTTTGCTGTTGGATTTATTCTTTGTCTTTCATGATGGAGACTTTTCTCAGACGTGTGGCAATCTTTTGCTTTCAACTCATATTAAACAATGCGATACCAAAAGTATAACTATAATCTCTATGTGCATATGTGGGACTTTTTGCAGCATGATTAGGAAATAAACAAGATATTTTATTTGAAGAATTTGAAATGTCTCCTATTGGAGGTATTTTTCTTCAGTTTAGTGCCTGGGGAGAACTGACCTGGCTCCAAGCATT
>NW_007752738.1:5978-6212 GCF_000696425.1 Galeopterus variegatus
ATGATTAATGAACTTAAGTGTGGTCTTGTAGGAATCATAGCAAAACACCTCCCTTAAGGTGCCTTCTTCAGGAAAGAGCTTGAGGTGAACAGATCATTACCCCAAACGTTTCTGGTATCTGTTGAAGATGACTCACACATTGCTTTCCTGTAGAAAAAAGTTCTGCCACAATTTTGTCTGTCATATTTTTGCCTTTTTCATTACATTATCCTGACATGTTATAGATTTTGGAAA
>NW_007752738.1:8349-8733 GCF_000696425.1 Galeopterus variegatus
ATAGAATAACTACTACCCTGAGTTACTAGTTTTGGATTTTTAAATGGAAGGTCCAGCCTTGTTCAGGAGCTAATGCAACTGTGGCTGCCGGGTGTGCGTTTGCTACTAAGAGGATCTTACTTCACGACCTTCATCTGACAATCTCTAAACATGCTTATCACGAAGACTACTTAGGCGACAAATAAGATCAGGAAACGTCTTAATTTTGATTCCACAAAGCGGAGTTCTGACTGTCCTCTTGCCTTTCTTCCCGAGCTGGGAAACGGGAAAGAGATTTCTGAACTAGACTTGTAGTCAAGGTCAAGAAAGGGTGTCGCTCTATATCAGGAAGGGGGCTCTGGAAACGCCCCCGCCTCTGTTTCAGGAACTCGAGGCTTCCAGTCG
>NW_007752739.1:0-953 GCF_000696425.1 Galeopterus variegatus
ACTGCTTCTTAATTAAATGCCAGTCTATAATATCCTACCCTAAAAGAGTATAGTAATTGAAAAAATATATATTTGTCAAGGATAATGTTACAAAGTATACTAACATACTGTTATCTGCACCAATGCTCTAACCACCTGAGTTAACTAGCCAGCCTTAAATATTTTTAAATTATTCAGAAAGAAAACCTTGACTGATAATTGCTTTAAACATGCATTTCCTTGATAGCTCTGTTTCAAGATATTATCCTTAATGTATCATTACAAGATTGCAGAAATGCTAGGAATCACACAGAAGCAGCTAGAAAAAACAAACAAAAAAACAAAAAACAAAAGTCAAGCAATTGCCTGAAAATGGACCCCCTTCTTTGCTTCCTCCCTCCACCCACTACATCCCCCCAGCTGTTTAGGCCTTGGTGCTGATGCTCTTCAAGGTTAAGTTGCTTTCTCAATAATTACACGGCTTATTTTTTAGGGAGTGTTTGTGTGTGAGTCTTTTGCAATATTAAAGACAGCTGGAGCAAGACGATCTTATACCAAGAAACAGCACTTAGCTGCAAATTTTGTGATAACAAATGGAACGTTTTTCTTGTTCCTATTTGGCTCAGAAACATTATAACATTATAAGGAACAGTATGAGAAAAGGTGGGCAAAACTAGAAAGCTCTAGGATCTTGGCTTTAGAGCTATACTAAATGGCAGTAGCATATGTTTGCTACTAAAAACTCTCTCCTTTACGAACTCTAAGAAGCAAATCAGAAGAGGAATTAAAAACCTATCACTATGACATTTTCCAGGGCTTAGTAGACCAACTGTAAGCAATGCCTTTACACGTTTAAAACTTTATTTTCATTTTTTCCTGGAATTTATGCCACAAAGGATACCTTCAATCAAACAACTTCCAGTTGAAATACAATTAATGCCCCATTTGAAATAAAAATAAAAATATCATTTGCT
>NW_007752739.1:2379-3347 GCF_000696425.1 Galeopterus variegatus
ACCAGAAAAAATGGGTGAAAAATGTGATCAGATGAATGAGAGACATAAGACACTACGGCAGGCAGCCTCTAAGGCAGCTCCCAGTGACGCCTGCCCTGTGTACTCCCTCCCTCTTGAATGTGGGCTGGGCCTAGTGATTATGTTGTAGTGAACAGCATATGGCAAGAGTCACTTCCAAAATTAGGTTATAAAAAGGCTGTAATTAAAGTCTGTATTGATCTCGCCGGGGCTCTTGTTTACTCTCTCAGAGAGAATCCAGGTGACATGATGTGAGCTGCCCTAGGGAAAGATACACATGGCTAGGATCTCAGGGACCCCTGGCCAAACTGCCAGTGCATAACTGAATTCTGCCACCACCACATGAGGGAGGCTGGAAGTGACTTCTCTCCCAGTCAAGCTTTCAGATGAGATCACAGCAGCAATGGGTGCCTTGACTGGAGACTTGTGAGAGACCTCCAGGCAGAGATGCTCAGGTGGCTTCACCTGATTCTGACCCACAGCAACTGTGAGAAAATGATTGTTTTCAGCTGCTTCATTTTAGAGTAATTTGTTACACAGTCAGATAGCTAATACACATGCCAACTGCAAATGTGTCGGATATGGTGAATAGGTGTTTGTTCAGCATCTGGTCCACCTCCTTTCATACATTAGTATACTACCTGAGCTGCAAAATTAAAAATTACATTTTTTGGGATTCCTTGCAAACTGAGGTTTTGAATGTAATTCAATTTTGCTAGGTAGAAGCAATTGTGTTTGTTAACTGTGGAAGGCAAAAATGAGGTAGAAGCCATCTTTCCATCACTGTTCTCAGCTCAACAGCTTGGTCGTGTGTCAGGCTGGGTCACAGACCCTTCAAACCTGTTTCTGCAGACTGGGTCACAAACCCCTCATATGCAGATCGCAAGGCAGGTAGTTTGAAAAAGATCCTGGGAGCCACTGGCAAGGTTGACGTGCTTTATTCGGATCCG
>NW_007752739.1:8426-8733 GCF_000696425.1 Galeopterus variegatus
AAAAAAAAATCCTAAAATTGATATTGAACCACAAAAAACCCCAAATGGTTAAGGCAAAGATGAGCAAAGAGAACAAAGCTGGAGGCAGCAGACTTCCTGATTTCAAAGTATACTACAAAACAATGGTAGTTAAAACGGCATGGTAATGGCATAAAAATAAACATATCAGAATACAGAGCCCAGAAACAAACCCACATGTGTACAGTCATTTAACTTTTAACAAAGATGCAAAAAATGTACGATGGAAAAAGGACAGTCTATTCAATAAATTGTCTTGAAAAAACTGGATATCCATATGCAGAAGAAT
>NW_007752740.1:0-349 GCF_000696425.1 Galeopterus variegatus
GTGTATATGTGTGTTTATGATTGTGTGTATGTTTGTATGAAAGTGTGTGTATGAGTGTGTGTATGTGTGTATATGTGTGTTTATGATTGTGTGTATGTTTGTATGAAAGTTTGTGTATGAGTGTGTACTTGTGTGTATGTGTGCATGCGTGAGTGTGTGCCTATGTGTATATGTGTGTGTTTATGATTGTGTGTATGAAGGTGTGTGTATGTGTGCATGTGTGTATATGTGTGTGTTTATGACTGTGTGTATGAAGGTGTGTGTACCAGTGTGTGCATGTGTGTATAAGTGTGTGTGTATGATTGTGTGTATGTTTGTATGAAAGTTTGTGTATGGGTGTGTGCTTGTG
>NW_007752740.1:5905-6250 GCF_000696425.1 Galeopterus variegatus
TGTATATGTGTATTGTGTATGAGTGTGTGTGTGTATATATGTATTGTGTATGAGTGTGTGTTATGAGTGTGTCTGTGTATCTGTGCATTGTGTATGAGTGTGTGTGTGTGTATATGTGTATTGTGTATGAGCGTGTCTGTATGTGTGTATATGTGTATTGTGTATGAGTGTGTGTATGTGTTATGAGTGTGTATGTGTGTATATGTGTATTGTGTATGGGTGTGTATATGTGTCTTTGAAAGTGTGTGTGTATGATCGTGTGTGTATGTGCATGAGTGTGTGTGTGTATGAAAGTGTGTGTATGAGTGTGTGCATGTGTGTATATGTGTGTTTATGATTGTGTGT
>NW_007752740.1:7968-8733 GCF_000696425.1 Galeopterus variegatus
TAAATGTCAGACACCTTTCTGAAAATCCTTGTGATTAATATCCCCATCCCCAAAATTCAGGATGGTGGTTACCCCTGGGAACACATAATGTTTAATTTCTTTAAAATATATCTAAAATAAGAATGAAAAAATATCAAGTTTTGATAGAGCTGGTGGAATATTACATAATTTTTTATCATGTTATTTTTGGACTCTTTTTGACATTTGAGGCATTTCACAGTAAAAACAAACAAACAAAAAAAATGGCCCATTCGGATTCAGAGGTTCCTGAGAGGTGAGAGACTGTCCCAGGTAGTTTTCCTAGGATGAGAGGACAGCTGAAATCATGAAGCCTGGGCCACGTTTAGAGGGTTGGGGGTAGGGACACTAGAGTGATGCACCTACCATTTTCAGTGTCACATCCAAGAGCTCATCCTCCGTCTTCTGGCGCAGGCAGTGAACCATGACAGCCGAGGTGGTGGCCTCACACCCAGCAGTGACAGCAATTTGCTGCAGAGATCACAGGCAACAGCAGAGTTCAGAGTGATGTCCCTTCCCTCCATCAACATGGAAACGGGTTCCACCCAAGTCCAATCTCTGAAGGCAGCATGGGGAGCAGAAAATCCTCCAGCGCAGCAGGTATGGCTTCTGAGTCCCACAGAGTGCTGCCTCTGTTACTAATTTGAATTGTGACATGATCCAATTTTACGATCTGCGTCTCTGGGACCTTCTCTCTGCTAAAATGGGCATAATGATCTTAAAGTTGAATGTCTCAAGAGAGGCAGT
>NW_007752741.1:0-8732 GCF_000696425.1 Galeopterus variegatus
TTTGGGTTTGATGTCAGGCTTGAGGGATAGGGTGGTAAGGTTGTTTAAGAGACATTGTAAGCATGAATCACCCCGGAGGGAGGAGGCAGAAGCTCCCATTCCGAAGAGGATTAGAGAGAGAGAGAGGTTTTAAAAGGAGAAGGAACAAGCCTTACGGCTGGATGAGAAAGACGGAACTCAGAGGGTGTCCCCAATGAGTCGTGCGTTCCAGGAGATGGGTTCCTGGAACCCAGGAAGGAAGGGGGTGTAAGTCATCACCTAGACACTTGCTTCTCATAGGCAAAATGCTGGAGGAGCCGGAAGGACCTAACGTGTTAGGGTTTACTGGATGGCGGGGGTCCTGGGCCTGGTAGGAAGAAGGTTAGATGGGTTCAAGGATGAACCCAGGAAGGAGGAAGGTTAAAAGGAGTGAGAGAAAGAGAGAGGGAGGAATGGGAGGTTCAGCCTCCGGGGCCAGGAACGTGTCAATGTTGGGGCCGGGAGAATGTGATTAGGGTGAAGGTTTAAATAATCTACAAGCCTGACAAAAGGAAAAGGGGGCTTACCTAATGGATGAGCCGGTGGTGGGTGAAGGACGCCAGAGCTGGAGAAAACGGACGGGGGCGGACCGTCAATCCTGGGGTGGGGGGTCACAGAGGAGTCCGAGGAGGTCCGAGGAAGGAGTCCCCTGTCACAGGGTGAACTCCATCCCGGGTTTCGGCACCATAATGAAGGGAAGGCAGTGAGACCCGGTCTGACGGTTCACCAGAGAAGTTCTGCTTTATTCAAGGACTGTGCATACATTTATAGGGTGCTGTGCTCCGGAGCGGGAGAGAGAGTGGATGGGGCGGTAACTGATTGGACGGGGCTGGGCAGGAGGTGAGCCTTGACCTGTGACTGGCTGAGGTTTGGCACGGGTGGGCTTGGGTGTTGGCGCCAGCAGGCTTGTCTACTGCGGAGAAGAACCAGGAAGGGCACCATATTGCCAGGGTGTGTCCCTGTTCAGGCGCCCATGGGGTCCCTACAGTTCCAATGGGCACGGGGCTCATCTTGGAAATCTTATTCATTGAACTTGAGAGTGCAATTGAGAAAGTCTGGAATTTTTAGAAGGTGAGGATCACTTACAGGAGCCTGTGGAAATTATAGGAAAAAAGCAAATGCGGTTCTGCTGTATAAGTATCCCACCAATATTTTGAGATGTTGCATGTGGATGAAAGGGAACACACACCTTATGCCCCCTTTGTTAATATCAGTCTCTGCAGAGGAGGAAGGTCAATCAAGCTTCAGAGTGCCTTTCAGAAATTTGGCATGTGGAAAACTTAGGAAGGGATTTGGTATGGACTTTTCATGTTGTAGATTTTTTAGACTCATGAACTGACAAAGTACGAAGGATCCCTTGGGACCCTCTAGTCTAGGGACTACAAACTCACATCAAGCAGGTAACTTAAATGGGTGATATGGGCATGTTATAATATAACAGGAAGCAGTTACAGTATAACATGTGGAGATGTGGAGACTATATGTCTGGCCTAAAGGGAACTGCAGTGGACAGATGTGCATCCAAGCTTGGATGTCTCCTGTTCTGGTCTGACTCAGCATTTTATCTAACAAGAAAGAAGTACTTCCCTTAAGAAGAAAGTGACTTGCTTATGTCCACAGAATATCTTGTCTTCCCTTTACACTTTGGAGCTACACTAAAAGATTTCCAGGATGGGCCCCCCGACTCCCTACAAAATTAGCCCCTGTCCTGTTTTCAACGTTTCAGAAGTTGGGACTCCCAAATGTGCTTTGGGGAGTGGTAGGATTTTTACATGAAGGGTGTTACCACTGTTTCTCACCATCTCTCTGGTTTTGAAAGAAGAAATTGTGGTACTATTTTTCTGAACTGAAAGTTGTTTTGAGCTCATACCAGACCCAGGACGTGTATCGTGTACACAGCAAGTAAGGGAGTGTGGTTCCTCCAGAGAACCATGGCAGGCGCTTGAGAGGCTGAGCCCATTTGTTCACTGGAGGTACCTTTTGGCCCTGGAAAGCTCAGGACATTAGCGGGAAGGATGAATGGCTCAGGCATTATCAAGAAAACTCAGTCCTGCAGGAACAGCATGTCAATATGTTTTTGTCGGCTGGACAATGTGTGGGAAACATCTTTGATTTTTTTCGGAACTGTGCATATAATTTCTTAGCATTTCACTTCCGGGCATTGATTAAAGCTTTTCTGTCTCTTTAGAGTCATTAAATAGAAAAAATGTCTGCTGGAGACAGATTGACGGTGTTTCTTGGGACTCTCTTAGAGAAATAGGAATCTCCTAAATTTGCTGAAAAGTTTGTCCTGGTCTGTGCTGAATAGACATTAATAGATACTGAATGATAAGGAAAAAGGATATTGCCACTTTCTCGGTCTTAAAGTTAACGTTTACTGAGTATTTATTATAAGCCAGGTAACGTGCTAAATACTATACACAAATTATCTCATTTTATCTTCACAGCAACAGTCTGAGATAGGCACTATTATTATCCCCCTTTTCTGATATAAAATTGAGGCACAAAAACATTAAATAATGTATCCAGGGTCACTCAGCATGTGGTGGAGTAGGAATTGACTCCATGTGGTCTGACTTTGACAACTGTGTTACATCACAATCAGAACCCTTAAATCCTTGTAACATCTATTCACAGCTGGGTGTTGTCTTTCAGGATTATAGGTGTGTTCTCAGGGTCTCAAACCTGGTAATGTGTATTTTGGTCCCTTCGAAGAGTATGAGGGCCCATCTGTATGGACAGGCTCATTCATTTGTTTGCATCCGGCACTAAAACGGATGTTCCACCATTACTGTCTGTGCCTCCTTCGACCACCCATATTCACCCTGAAGGGAGCATTTCCATGAAGTCGTTTTAAAATGACAGCTGTACTCACCAGGGGGCTGCTTTCCTTGTGGGCAGAATGACTGTGATGAAGATGTGAGTGAGGAAGAGAAATTCACTGTCAAGGTCTACTTCACCACTTGTCTATAAAATTGGAAGGGAGTATTTGGAATAATTTTTATTGTGCAAATGACGAATCTAAGAAACATGGATAAGAAGGAAATCAGTGAAGTTCATTCAATTCAATCAACCATGGGCCAAGTACTGCGCTAGATGCTTTGTATACATGATCTCAGTCAATCCTCACAACTTTGTTGAGCAGACAGTAATGTGCCCATTTCACCAATGAGGAAACAGATCTAAAAGCAAGTTGGGGGCAGCGGGGTGATATCCTGCTAGTATATACCTGTTGCACTGGTGCTGCATTACAGCCACAGTCCTTCAGATTGGTTGGTGCCTATTTTAGCCAGAGTAAGGAAAGTTAACTGCAGTACTAACTTCCAAACCTCAGTGGCTTTAACCAGTACAATGAAAATATATTCCTCACTTATCCAGTGAGCAGTGTGGAAATTCCTGGTGAGCCAGCAGTCTTCCTTCCATCCAAGGACATAGGCTGGGGCCCTGCAGTCTTCTGCTGGCTCTTGGGCATGCAATCGGCAGATGTGAGAAGAGAGAGAACATAAGGATCTCATGGGAGGTTTCCACGGGCCAGGGCTTACAAGTGGAGCACATAAGTTCCACCGGATCATATTGTCAGGAACTCAGTTGGGTGGCACCCCCTAACTGCAAGGGAAGCTGGGAAATGCAGTCTAGCTGATTGCCCAGGAGGAGAAAGAAGAGAGTTTTAGTGAGCACATTGTAGTCCCTGCCACCTAACCATGCTGTAGTGGTTGTTATGTATATGAATATCACGCCTAGGTTGTGGTTGTTATGTATGTGAATATCACGCTTAGGTTAGGTCACGAGGCCAGCAAGGGGCAGAGCCAGGAATAGGACCCCAGTCTGTGTAACTCTAGATCTGGATTCTTTGCACTGCTTCTCATACTCTTCTGATGGCCGCATCAAGTTCTGCTCCTCCAGATGCTCCCTGTGACTATACGGTGTCTGCATTCCTGGGCCATGTCAGTTCTGAGAAACCTGTGGCTGCTCTCTTCTGTGCCCCACTGTAGATTATTTGGGATGTGGATTTGAGGGTAGGTTGTGTGCATTTTTGTGAGCAGCCAACTCAGGATCAGGCCTTTGAAGCTCCTGACTTATGTGGTGTTCAGCAGCTCTGCTGGGAGTGATGGACAAACTGTGTCACCCTCTGCAGCCAGGCTGGGCTGTCATTAGCATTCAGCAAGGCTCTGAGTCTTGTACAAATCAGCTGTTTAAAGAATTCAAAAAAAACAAAAACAAAAACTGCTGAATGCTCCTCCGGGTTGAAGCTCCTATAAGTGTGGAGCTAACAGTTTCCCAGGCTTGTTGAACAGCAAGAGGGGAGTGATGGTATAGTGTTCTCCTTTTGGGGCATATTTGGGAGTCACTTTTGGCAATGCGGCAAAATGTGAAGATGCTCATGGAATGTGGGCATTGGCCATGTTTGGCAAAGGGCATTGCTTGTTTTTTAAAAAATAGCTCCAGACCTTGTTTATGCAGAAGAGCCAAAAGGATCTATTGGGTTCATAAATATGCTTCTGTCCTTGAAAAAATGCTGAATTTAACTATCTCTTCCCCTACTTCCTCACCGGGCCATGATTCAAGCTGCAGAGTGAATGCAGCCCCCCTTTCCTTCCAAGTTTCTTCCCCACTCCTATGGGGATCCTTTTGTGGGGGAGGGGAGGTCAGACAGCTAAACAGCGAGGTCCAAACATATATTCCTTTCTTTAGGTTTTAGAGTCAGATCATTTTCTTCCATCAACTGGGAAGGGCATTCCATGCCTGGGGATTCCATGCATGGAGTTCTCCCCAAGATAAAGGCTTGGTGTACTGTGCCAGGTTTGACTGCAGTCCCTGTGCTGAGTGGTACAACCCATCCTGCTTCCTCAGGCCTGGGCAGAAACAGGCCTTGCAAGTAAAGTTCTAAAGGGCACTGCTTGTTTGATGGTAATTAAGTGGGCATTGGGAATTTTTCTAGTTCCAGATGTCTGGGAGTTAGAAACTAATAACATCTGTTCCCATCAAAAGGTAGAGAGGCAAAGTACAAATCACAAGTCACTCTCAATAAATCCTGGAGCTGGCATTTGAGATCCAGAGTAGAGCCAGCTTACCTGTGTGCATAGGGTGTTTGAAGTCTTCCTCTGTGGATAGTGAGAACAGAGCCAAGCATTTCCTCTGAGCCTGGCGCTGATGCAGGTGAAATTCTCCTTGCTTAATGGAATCCCTGAGTCTTTGTCCATCAGATTTGGGGGAAGAGAATGGGGTTGGTCAGGATACTGAATGATAAGGAAAAAGGATATTGCTGAGCACATCATCTATCCGATTCAGGGAGAGAATTCATAACCAGTCGACAGAGGCAACAATTAACTCACCTCATAGGAATCAAGGCATAACATTATTCCTTCCTTCCTTCCTTCCTTCCTTCCTTCCTTCCTTCCTTCCTTCCTTCCTTCCTTCCTTCCTTCCTTCCTTCCTTCCTTCCTTCCTTCCTCACATGGATCCATCGGATCCATTGATTTAGTCAACAGACATTTAAAAGATACTCAGTAAATGCCAGATTCTTTGCTAGGTGACCAGGGAGATGCAAAGGGGGAGATGTTCCCTGCATACAAAAAACTTATGGTGCAATGTGGGGGTGAAGATGTGGACAGATATAATCCATCATCAAGGTAGAGTGTGATGAGTGCCATAAGAAAGGGACAACAAGAACGTGTGCTGTGAGGCTGGCAAAGGGTGGGATCACTTCTAGCTGAGCAAATGGGTGTGTAGGTTTGGGGAAGTTTTTGTGGAGAAAGAAGTATTTGAACTGAGCACTGAAAGATGCATTGGATTTCAACTGCAAAGTGTTGGGGAAAGGCATAGGAGCCTCAAGCAATTAGACCTGTGTATATAAAGGTGTGGAAGTTGGAAAACACTACACAGATTTATGAAATGCCTATTCTGTAATTAATTGATGCAGACATGCCACGTGTAGTGAATTACTGCAGTCTTTCTTCCTTTTTCCCTCTCTTTCCTCTCATATTTCTTTATTTTGAGTTCTTATTATTCTCTAGGATCATGGGTGAGGTCCATGAAATGGGAGCGTAGGGGGCTAGAGAGGGAGTGGGGCTTCACCAGCCATTGGCATTTTCCTCTGTCACTCTGAGTTCCCCCAGGGAAAGTCAAGGGGAAACAATGCCGTTACTTTTCTTTGTTGCAGGTTGACTTTGATGTCGATGACTGGTCTTACTCCACTAGGATATAACTCCTGAAACAGCATTGGTGAGGGCACTAGATCTTAAGCATCAAACGTAGCTTTCCCTGTTGTAGCATATTTCCCCTGCTTGATTATGGTTGGTCCTGACAAGCTGGCTTCTGGGGTTCCTATGCAAAGACTGTGCTGAGCCCCAGGGAGCTCCTTCCTGGTTCTGGGCTTTGGAATGGTCACTGCTCATGATCATCTCACAGAGAAGCTGGGAGTCCCATGGCCACCTCTTGCAGCTCTCACTGATTTGGTGTGTAGCTCATTCCTCAGAGGCAAGCCTGCTTTGCTGACTGGGTTGGACTGCATGTCATAGTGCCTTGGGCATCGTGATATTTTTGGCCAATGCTCCTTCCTCTGGAATGCCATCCCCTTGAAGTCTTAAATTGCCCCCAACTTTCTCATCTTTGAGAGAGTGAGATAGTGAAGGTTGATATTCAGTTCAAAACTATGAACAACTGATGTGGCATTTGGCAGTGTCCAATCAGAATGGGTTGTATAATGCTAAAGCAGGGTGCTGGAGATCCCTTACTGAGCTAGGTAGGAACTGTTTAGTTGCTGGTTCTTGGGGAAGGTTGGGATACTGGGCAAGGGGGACAGAATTGTGGGTGGTGGTGAGGCAGCTCGCAAGTGACTCAGGGCAGCAGCTTTTTACCAAATGGTAAGAAATTATTTCAGTATTTTAAGAACTAGTATGGTGGGACCAGTGTATATCAGCTAAATATTAACCCTGAAACCATTTTTTTGTTTGTTTTTAGTCAACCTTGCCCTGACTATTTACAGCCCAAGTGGAAGGGTGGCTTCTGCTTGTTAACAGGGAAGATCTCATCACAAGGACTTGCAGGAGGCCAAAACTGGGTCATATGAATGCTGAGCCCCCCAAAAGTGGAATTTTCTATCTTAGTTTGAACCAAGAGTTCTCAAGCTTTTTGGCTGTAGAACTCCTTTATGCTCTTAAAAATTATTGAAGATCCCCAAAGAGCTTTTGTTGATGTAGATTACATCTATCAATATTTACCATAATAGAAATTTAAACTGAGAAAATTTCAAAATAATTATTTATTTTTTTATTTAGCGATTACAGTAATAAACACAATTACATAAATCAACATAAATAACATATTCTTTGTGGAAAAGAACTATAGACTCTTGGTACCAACTTCTGTTGTAATCAGTTTGGGCTGCTATAACAAAATGGGGGGGCTTATCAAAAACAGAAATTTATTTCTCACAGTTCTGGAGGCTGGAAAGTCCAAGATCAAGGTGTTGGCAAATTCAGTGTCTGGTGAGGGCCTGCTGCCTGGTTCACAGACAACTGTCTTCTTGTTGGGTCTTCACACGGTGGGAGGGATGAGGTAGCTCTCTGGGGTCTCTTAATTAGGGCACTAATCCCATTCATGAGGGCTCTGTCCTCATGACCTAATTACTGCCCAAAGGCCCCATCTCTTAATACCATCCCATTGGGGGTTAGGATTTCTTTTTTTTAATTTTAATTTTTAAAAAAATTTATTTATTTTGTATTTTTTTATTGAAACATAATTGATTATACATAATTGTGGGGTACCAGGTTGAATGTCAATACCTATGTACAACATATTATTATCAAATCAGGATAGTCAGTATATTCATCATAAAATGTAATCATTCTTTGTGACCCTTTACCAATTTCTTGCTAGCAACCCCCTTCCCACCTCTACTAACCACAGTTCTGTTCTCTCCTTTTGAAAATTCAACAAACTATTGTGATTGTTGTGTCTTTCTTTTTTTATTTATTTGTGTTTTTTTTTTAACTCCCACTTATGAATGAGGACATGCAGTATTTCTCTTTCTGTGCCTGGCTTATTTCACTTGACATGATTTTTTCTAAGTTCATCTGTGTTACTGTAAATGTCAGAGTAGTATTCCGTTGTGTATATGCACCACATTTTCCTTATCTAGTCGTCCATCAGTGGATATTTAGGTTGCTTCGAAATCTTAGCTATTGTAAATAGAGCTGCAATGAACATGGGAGAGCAGGTATCCCTTCAACATGATTTTCATTCCTTTTGTATATAGACAGCAGTGAGATTGCTGAACCATATGGCATTCTATCTGTAGTTGTTTGAGGAACTGCCATACTGCTTTCCATAATGGCTGCACTAATTTATAGTCCCATCAACAGTGTAGGAGGGTTTTGCTTTCTCTGCATCCTTACTGGCATGTGTTATTCTGTCTTTTTGATAATAGCCAGTCTAACTGGGATAAGATGATATCTCAATGTGGTTTTGATTTGTGTTTGGGGGTTAGGATTTCAACATATGAATTTTGGGGGGCACACAAAGTCTACAGAAATTTCTAAAAAAAAAAATATATATTGAGAAGAGTGGCCCTGTTTTATATTCTCACAAATTTCATTAATGTCTGGCTTGATTAATCAAAGCTGGAGTCTTATGTCTGCTTCTGTATCCAGCCAGCAATATGTTGCATATATTATTTGGGTTGAAGTATAAAAAACATTTTCCTTCACATAGAT
>NW_007752742.1:0-571 GCF_000696425.1 Galeopterus variegatus
CTGAAACTCTGTACCCATTACACAACAGCTCCCTGTTCGCCCTTTCCTCCAGCCCTCCGCATCCACCCTCCTATTGTTTTCTCTATGGATTTGACTACTCTACCTTCCTCATTAGGTGGAGTCATACAGAATTTGTCCTTTTGTGATGAGCTTATTTCACTTAGCATAATGTCCTAAAGGTTCATCCATGTCGTAGTGTGTGTCAGAATTTCCTTCCTTTTTAAGGCTGAATAATAGTTTTTTGCATGCATATATCACATTATGTTTATCCACTCATCCATTGATGGACACTTGGGTTGCTTGCATGTTTTAGCTATTGTGAATAATCCTGCTATGATCATAGGTGTACAATTTATTGTCTCTTAAAACTTGGTTCCTGTACCACTAAATGAACTTTTACATAGGATTGCAATGATGCTGTAGCTCCTCTGTGGGAACCTGGAGCTTCAGGGACATGCCCACAGTCGCACTGAATACCCACTGAGGATCTCATTTCCAGCCTGCATGGACTGGCAGTAGCAGGAAAATATTTCAGAAAGAGAAACCACTGAAGCAATTATTTTTCTTTGTT
>NW_007752742.1:1879-4394 GCF_000696425.1 Galeopterus variegatus
AAAAAAATCAGGCATTACACTCCAGTTTTTAAGTGCAAATGCATTCAGATATATATGTAATTCTCTGCTCATTTTGCTGTGCTTTGTAGCTCTCAACCTGAATTCTTTCCTGGGCTGCTTCCAAAGGAAATCATCTCAGGAGGCTGAGTAAGCTCAGGATTCTGTGAGCACTGGCCCCGAAATAACCTTTTGCTTAAAGACTTTACCTGTATAAATGAAATTCAAGAAATGTTGAGGAACCATTTTGAAATGAATAATACTGAAGTAATTCCAAGGGGTACAATTTGGGATGCATCAAAGGTAGTGGTAAGAGAATACATTTGCCTCACTGTAAGTTTAAAGGAAATCAAAGATCAAAACAGGTACATGTTTGAAAAGGAAATTAAGAAATGAGAAGTACATCATAGCTGTATAAAAATCCCAAATGATTTTTCAGAAAATTATTTCAAGGCAAAGTAATACCTTTTTTAATAGAAAAGAATGTGGAATCCCCTCCAAGTTTATGAAGCAGGCTTCCTGGGAATAGGAAATAAAGATGCATAGCTCTTCAACTTTACATTCTAAAAAGGTACAAGAAAGCAAAGATGTTTATCCCCCTCACATAAGTACCCATCTGGGAGAATGGTAATACAACCATGGTATGAGGGTCTTTTTAAACACAGGTGCTCTGGGCTGAAAGAAATGAAAGGAATATACATTGGGCCCTGACCATAACTATGCAAACGGCTGTACCAGACTGGCTCAGACACATCCGCAGTGCAAGAGTGTTCCTGGGGTAACCAAGATGGCAGGTGAAGAGGAAAGCAAGCGGTTTTTTGCTATTGTCTTCATCTCTTATGAAATCCTTGCAAATATAATATTAGAGTGGCAATTTACAGGGAAAATTTTAATATGTTTTTTGGAGAGAAATACTTTCTTTCATTGCAGTTTGTCAAACAGCCATTGTTATACCCGAGTTATTTTTAACACATTACTTTCCAGGTTTTGCAAATCTAGCAATGAGATTTTCTTAAAGGCTTTATTCCCAGAGTAGTAAATTCACTGAAATAATATTTTTTGTTGATTAACACTTTATCCTCATCTAATAAAATTCCATGTCAGTCTTTTATTTATTATCTGCATATTAAGTAACAATAAAATATTTTGGCAGGATGGAGTGACCAGGTCTGGACACAATAACATTCACTTTTTGAATAAAGAAAATTTGTCCTTATTTTGTTAATGCTTAGGAATAATAATGATAATATTCTTATACTTAAAAAGAGTCTTTGTGTTTTAGAGATACACATTGAAATATTTCCTGATAAAACGATATAATGTTTTGTATTTACTTCAAAAATAATGTAGAACATGGGTAAGTGTGTAGAAACATGACTGAAGCAAGATTGTCCAAGTGATAATTGTTGAAGCTGCTGATGGATACATAGGAGTTCACTATATCAGTGTCTATTTTGCCTATGATTGAAATTTTTAATAACAAAAAGTTTTTCTTAAAAAAAAGTCATCTTTATGTTCTTTACTTAAGATCCCTCTACTCAAGAGTGATTTCACTACCCCCTCCCCACGACTGATCAACTTACAACTATTAAAATACAAAAACTGCCATGCTGAGATTGCTGAATCTTAGGGGAAGAGAAGACCCATGGAGTTTGTAAAGTCATGAAAAGCCACACAAGAGGAATGAGGCACCACTCTGACCATTTCAAGCCCCAGCTCTTCTGGGGCCAGCATGGTATAAGGCAAGGAGCAGCTGCCAGAACAAGGAGCAGATCCTATGAGACAGGAAAGCTACAGCAATGCCCTTTGTGTAAAGCTACTTGGAGTCTGCAGAGGTGAAGGGTACTTTGGAGTGCATCATTCCATCTCTCAGGCCAGCAAAGCAACTAGCAAGCTTTCCCTGAACCTGCATAGAAGCAACGAGCTGCAGTTGACAGGAAGAAATAACTGCCCAGAGGTCAGTGAGTATTTGCAAGGGACTCGTGCATGGCTTGTCCTGTGGGAAACATCTGAAGCACCAGTTAGTGGAGGACTGATCTACTGGGAAAACATTGGGGGGGGGTAGCATGGGCAGGTAGTTTGTCTTCTAATCAGCCCAGGCACAACACAGTAGAGACCAGTTAGGGCAATAGAACTGCAGGGGCTATAGTTTGTGGGAAAGACTCAGTCCCAGACCAGAATTTTCATATAGCCCAGTTTTGTCCATGGTGAACCCACAAGACACAGAAATTGCTAAAAGGCTGACAATTAAAATCTGATCCACACAAAAAACTTTCCCCAGTTTGAGAAACAGCAGCAAAGCAGCAATCTAGCTCAGGCACAGAGCTCAAGTTCTGGTCCCCTCAGGAAGCTTCCCCCAGTTTGGGAATTAACCACAGGACAGAAAATTAGTTCCAGTGCAGAGTTTAAGTGGTGGTGGTAGCTATTAATCCACCACAGAATATGGGAGAAAAAAAAAAGAAAAGAAAAAACACAGATCAGAGACAAAGCTCTGATATTAACCAGTAAAGTTCAAACA
>NW_007752742.1:8440-8732 GCF_000696425.1 Galeopterus variegatus
ACAAATAATGAGATTGAAGCAGTAATAAAAAGTCTTCCAACAAAGAAAATCCCAGGACTGGGTGGCTTTCCTGCTAAACTCTACCAAACATTTAAAGAGTTCTTCTCAAATTCTTCCAAAAATTGAAGGCAGCAAATACTTCCAAACTCATTTTATGAGGCCATCTATCCTTATACCAAAACTGGAAAAAGACAAAACCAAAAGAGAAAACTACAGTCCAATATCTCTAATGAACACAGATGTGAAAATCCTCAGCAAAATACTGGCAAACTGAATCCAACAACACATTAAA
>NW_007752743.1:0-565 GCF_000696425.1 Galeopterus variegatus
AAAAAAAAAAAGAAAGAAATCATAGACCTAAATGTTGAAGGCATTAGATTGAAACTACTGATATTCAATCATTTTTTGCTTCAAAAACCGCAATTATCAAAACAAGAAATCTTCTAAAAGAAAATATAGTAGAGTATCTTTGTGACCCTTGAGATAGGCAAGGACTTCTTAAATAACACACAGAAAGGACAAACAATAAAAACATTGATAAATTGAACTTCATTAACGTTAAGAATTTTGTTCATCAAAAATCACCTAAGAGCAATGGCAAATCTCAGACCAGGAGATGGTCATTACAACACGTACGCAGGGTCTTCAAGAAATTCATGGAAGGATTCATACTATCTTTTTATTCTGTTTCTCCACAGACTTTTTGAAGTACCCTATCATTTGTCTGATAAAGAACTCATACCTGATTTTAAACATTTCTACAAATCAGCAGGAAAAAGAAAATAACGAAGGATAAGGAAGGACACTAACAGATACCTCACCAAAGAAGAATCTAGACGGCCAATAAGCATCTGGAAAAGTGCTCGGCATCATGAGTCATCAGGAATATGCAAAG
>NW_007752743.1:1688-3317 GCF_000696425.1 Galeopterus variegatus
AATACTCATAGTAATAGTGACAATGAGCATGAGGACAGTGAGCTCACTACTCTGCTCATCCAAGTCACTTGCTGCTCATCATTCTAATCCTCCGGCTTCTACAGAGAGTGTGTTGTGTGTTGAGGCCCAGGAGGAAGAACAGTCACTTGCCACTTATCATTCTAATCCTCCGGCTTCTACAGAGAGTGTGTTGTGTGTTGAGGCCCAGGAGGAAGAAAATTGCTTCCCATCAAATGGAATATGTGCTATAAATAACGGATCAGACAGCAAGGGTAGGATTTTAAGGAAAGCTGATGCCTGTAAATGATTTAGATAGCACAGGAAAAGAATGTCCCTATTTGGGACTATTTCATGTGCTACAGTGCTGTTAAGAATGGGAAAAGCTCATTTCTGAATTTCCAGAAATTCAGGGACACAGAGTGGCTTTCTCTAAGATTGAGAAAAGGACCAAGTCACAGGGCTGGGGAGGCTGAGCCATGTGGGTGAAGAAGTGGTGAGGAAATACATAAGCCGATACATCCATCCTCCGGGAGTGTTCCATGCATTCCCAAATGGGATCCAAGATCAACCACAAGCCACCAGCTCAGACTGAGGAGTGATACAGAGCATTGCTCACCCCGCTGATGGAAGGAGGGCAGTTTCCCTTCATTCATCCACGTTTGCAGCACTCCTTCCAGGATAAGAGGCAGCAGGCTGGTGAAAACCACGTGTGGGCTGGTAAATAGGTCACCCTTATTTGCAAGGGTGCACCCTGAGCTGCCACTGCTTGTTTGCTGGTACCAGACAGTCCTTTAAAAGAGGGCTGCCTTTACAATCCAAGACAAAATGAAGGACAATTACTTTTAGACAGAGAATATACTCATCATCGTGATTGAAACTTGCTTATACTACAATGTAAGTGACTGCCATCAGATACCTTCAATGGAAGTGAGGAAAGAAACAGCAGGGCCCTAGGAATCTGAAGCAGGGAGGAAAGACCTCAGGGTGGGGTTGGGGGTCGGGTGGGGAGAGGGGTGAGATTTACAGAGCAAAGAAGAGCTGGGAACCAGTGCATTAGATCTGGAGTCAGAAAACCTAGGTTCAGGCTTCATATCTGCCACTTTCCAGTTGTGCAACCATCCTGAGTTACTGCATCTCTTGGGATCTTTATTTCCTCACCCATAAAGTTGTGGAAATGCTTGGGAAATCCACAGGGAGGATTGATTAGACTAGAGACTATAAAAGGAGTGGAGTCAATCATAACAACCCGTGTACAGGCTGCTGCTGCCTGACTTTGGAACTTGTCAGGGGTTCCCAAAGGCTGGACGAGTAGCTGTCATTTTCTTGCCTTCTAGAATAAATCTTTCAGAAATTACTGGGGTCTCAGCTCAAAATTTGTGGTGTTAGGGTTAAAATCTACACACCATACAACTGCCAGTGTCCTCCAGTCAGGTTTCCACATGCCAGAGTAACCCGACCAGTGGGGACTTGGGCTGCTCAGCCCTCTGTTCGCTTCTCCAGACTGGAATTGATCTCCCTCATCACATGGGCTTCCCACAGGGTGTCCTGGTGGCTCCCTGGGGGACTCACAGCCTGAGGAGGAGTGTGGGCTTGAGAACAGCAGCGTGGTGTAGGGCCAGACTCCTGGAG
>NW_007752743.1:5625-6599 GCF_000696425.1 Galeopterus variegatus
CAGCTGCTCAAGTGCAGAACCTGGTGTGTCTGCTGCTGTCCCCTGATCCTAGAGCTGGGCCGGCACAGAGTAGGTGCTCGAGCAATGTGTGCTGAGGGCACAGACCCAGGCCCTGGGCCGTGGGGCCTGGGGTGAGGCTGTGGGCGTCAGGCGCCTCCATCCCCAGCCGACGTGCCCGGGAGAGACGGGCAGTGGGCAGGGGAGTGTGTGGATTTTGAATCAAACAGACTCTGCCACCAGCCAGTCACCTCCGCCCTGGAAAATTATGACACCTCCCAAAGACTCTCTTTCCTCACCTGTAGAATTTGGATAAAACCATCCACTTCCTGGGATAGTTGGAAAGATGAGAGAGGAACCCAGCTCCAGGGAGCTTTGCAAGTGGGGGATTTCTCAGCTGCAGCATCTGAGGCAGTGATGGGCCAGCAGCTTATGCCTGGACATGGCAGGTTTCAGGAGGACCTGGATGCTGCCAGGACCTGCCATCCGCCCCGCCCGTGTGCCAGCTTGTGGGCCGCTTTATTCTCTCACTGCCCGCTGGCTTCCTTCACTACAAGCTGAGCCTCCTCCAGGGCAGCCAAACCCCATGAGAGGTATGAGGTGACGGTTACTGCAGGGAGCAGCTGTCCCCAGTTGTGGGGACTGGGAGAAGTCTGTGGAAGGCTGTCATCCTGGGTCAGGGGGTCTGCAGGGCAGGCAAAGGGAAGAAACCCTGGGCGTGAGACGTGGCAAAGCGAGGACTGACCAGAACCACGAGGACTCAGCAGTGCCCGAGTCTGTCTCTTCAGCCTGGGTGGACAGGGAGACACCTGGCCCAGGACAAGGAGAAGTAGAAGGGGGCGACCTGGAGGGAGATGCAGGAGCTGTTGGCACGGACTCGGCTTCACAGTCACAAGGTGCACCGGCAGGTGAAGCAAACAGTGCCCAGCACCCCACACCCACCTCAGAGCGTCCTGGTTCCTGCTTAACTTCCACCT
>NW_007752743.1:7896-8732 GCF_000696425.1 Galeopterus variegatus
TTCAGCATCGCCTGTGTACCAGCATGGGCCCTGCCCTTGTGGGGCTGATGCTGGAGTCGGCGAGAGTGAGACAGATCACCATTATCCTGTGTGTTTAAATCTTTGGGTGCTTGACCCTTGGGGATGCCAGCATACCCATGTGTTGAGTTGATTTGTCCCCTATATTTCCAAATATTGGATCGATATTTTTTTCCTTTCTTTTTCCCATCCCCTTTCCTTATTTTGGAAGATTTTGCTTCTTTAAACCTGGGCATGAGTGATTTCCCAGACTTAAGAAGAATGCCCAGCAGACTGGGTCTGTCAGTTCCGTTCTGGTGTGGAGCTTGCTCAGTTTCGGGTGAAGGAACTGGTTTCCAATGCTGCCTGCTGGCTTCTCCTCACCACCTTTGGTCCCCTCAGAGGCCAGCAAGACATAAGGGAGGAGGCTGGTGAGGACTATCTGCCCAGACACCTGGGGGTCTCCCTAATTACCCAGGAAGCCTTCCAGCTTGTGACACCTCAAGACTCCCAGAGACAGTTCAGGCTGAAAGGCTGCTTTGAAATGTGTGGGGATAAAACCCCACAGGTGTGTTCAAAGCAGGAACAAGCCAAGGGGCTGCTGCGCTCAGCACTCTTCCTTGGAGCTCATGGTATTCTCTGGAGGAGACAGAAAATACCGGCAAGTGAGAACATTGTCACTGTTTCCTGCATTCAAGTAGGGGAGAAAAGAAAGAAGCCTAGAAACATTGTCCTCAAGCAAGTACATCAAATTAAATCTCAGAAATATCCCAGTGCTCGGGCCGGCCCGGTGGCGCACTGGAGAGTGCGCTGCTTGGGAGCGTGGTGGCGCTCCCGCC
>NW_007752744.1:0-1223 GCF_000696425.1 Galeopterus variegatus
AGGAGAAAGGGCGGGTTCTGATATTTTCCAGTCCTATACTGTGGATGTAGTCAACTCAGAGTTGACTACAACTGGAAACCTTTAAAATGTCAACCATCATTTAATTTTTTATGATAGGAATACTAGTACATAGAATTTTGGGATAATCAAAGGAAAAATAAAATAGCTTATTCTCTTATTTTAAGTATATTATATATCTGCAGGGCCACTGTGTATCGCCTGACACATAATGTATGCCCAATAAGTGCTGAACTGAAATCTATTTATTCCATACTTGCCATTATCAGAGCTTCTATTTGAACTTGTATATACCTGTTTTAAAATTATATTGTCATATATTCAAATAAAGACAAATTTAAGTTTATTTATAACATTTAAGAGAAATAATAGGTAATAATAGGAATGTGTTATCACTCCATTTTGGTTTCTGGGTTCCAGAAGTATTCAGAACACATTAACTTAGCAGGATTGAGATGTTTTATTTCATGTTACAAAATGATTACAGGACTAAAACAGAGGAAGAAGAGCTCATCTGACATATTTTGCATTTCCCTAGTCAGAATAAATTAGGATATATTGGGATTGATGTGGCTGAATGCTGGATGTCAATATTACCAACTTACCTTCTACAAAAAAAGCAATGGCATAGGTTTCTCTAATATTTGATTTATCAGTTTATTAGATTTTCAATATGGTGTCCACTTGCAATTTGATCTGAGGAAATGGATGTTTTCTAGACCTTTTCTTGTCTTTAGCCTTGTCCGTGACATTTCAGTTAAGGGCGTTCTTTAACTGGATCCACTTGCTTATGTCCTACTCTGAAGGGTTAGTATCCGCATTAAAAGGATACACACAAGGGTATGTGGAAGAGTTGAGCACGCTTGTTTCTATGTCACTGTAGGACGGGAGTGGAGTCTAGTTGTTAAACTTTCATTTGGTGTCATTTCACTGCAAAATGAAATGACATGGGCCTAGATCCTGGCAAACTGGAGGAGTGCTAGTCAAAAAAGCCCAACAAAATCCAGAGCTGGATGGGACCTCATGATGTCATGTTTTAACCTTCTAGTTATTACTTGCTGTGAATGTTCAAGTGCAGGTTTATTACAATGAGTTCATAAGCTGACAGTGAACTATTTTTTTTTTTTAAATAGATGTTGGGAAGAGGATTTAGAGCATAAACTATATAAAAACCTATTTCAGAGGCACACCCTCTTTCAGATGGT
>NW_007752744.1:2055-3325 GCF_000696425.1 Galeopterus variegatus
AGGATTTAGAGCATAAACTATATAAAAACCTATTTCAGAGGCACACCCTCTTTCAGATGGTTTGCATGCAGCCTCAGATCTTGTGTATTGAGATAAAAGTTGGCAGGAGTAACTGTCAGATGCCTGAGCAAGGCAGATCAGTGGATCATCCTGGTTAATTTTAAAATTCATATGCATACACCTACACATATGGCATTAACTAAAGTACATTTTTCTTTCTGTCTTAGTCTGCTTGGGCTGCCATAACAAAATACCATAGACTGGGTGGCTCATATTCTCACACTCATATTCTCACAGTTCTGGAGGCTGGAAGCCCGAGACAGGGTTTCAGCAGGATCAGGGGCTGGTGAGGATTCTGTTCCTGGCTCGCAGAGATAGCTGCCTTTTCACTGTTGTGTGCTCACGAGGTCTTTTCTCGGTTTATGTATGTGGAGAGAGGGAGAGATGGCTCTCTTTTTCTCTTATTATAAGGCCACCAATTCTATCAGATTAGGACCCCACCCTTAAGTTCTCATTTAACCTTAATTATCTCCTAAAACCTCTGTCTCCAAGTACATTCACACTGGAGGTTATGGCTTCAACTTGTGAGTTTGAAGAGGACACAGTTCAGTCCACAGCAGTTTCACTGAGGGCTATACTATACATCTGTACAACCGCCTCTTAAGCTCATTTCCCAGCTTATTAATGAAAACCCCATGGCTTTCTTGGAACAGCTA
The DNA here is from genome assembly GCF_000696425.1 of Galeopterus variegatus. NCBI lineage: Eukaryota > Metazoa > Chordata > Mammalia > Dermoptera > Cynocephalidae > Galeopterus > Galeopterus variegatus. Next base: position 2,772 of record NW_007752744.1, read on the forward strand.
GAAGTCTGAATGTTTCCCATGAAGATTCTGAGCCAGTAAACTAACACGTGGCAGTACAAGAGAGTGGCGTGGTTCTGTGCTCATGCCAGCAGTGAAACATATGGAGGAGGTCATTTTCATTGCATTCACAGATTTCTTCTTTTGTCAAATTTTGTAAAAATAAAATCAAGTAGATCCAGCTATGGAATACAATTCTAAGGGTAACTTAGGCATTTCATTTGCTGCATTAGATTTTTTTTTTTTTTGAATTTTAACAGGCAGACTTACTTATTTACTTACCTCTTTTTTAAAAAATTAAAACACAATTGATTGTACATGTTTGTGGGGTTCAGAGTTGAATATCAATACCTGTGTGCAATGTGTGATGATCAGTCAAATCAGGATAATTAAGCCATTTAAGGCTTAGAAACCCTGCCTTCTTTTATCGCTCCAGAACGTAACCAGTGTCAAGTTGCAGCTAGATGACACTTAGCTTCTGAGACAAGGATGGTTGGCTGAGAGGTGGATGCTCATATTTTCAGCAATTGAATCAGCCCACTGCCTTGTGAGGGGCA
>NW_007752744.1:6256-8732 GCF_000696425.1 Galeopterus variegatus
TAACTTGTTACATATGATGTGAAGTAGCATCCTTATCTTATTTTTTCTCACATGGATTGCTGTTTTTATACCATTTACTAAATAACCAATCCTTTCCAGGCTGATCTTTGTCTTTATCATCTATCAAGTTTCCAGGTTAGATTAGATTTGTGATTGTCCTCAGATCCATTGTTTTATTTGTCTATCATTGTGCCAATACCACACTGTGTAAATTAAGATAGCTCTATCGTGCATCTTGTTATAAAGTAGTCGGATAAGCAGCCCACTACTCCCCCCATCTTAGTGTTCTTCAAAATTGTCTTGAGACTTAGCCATTTCCTCTTCCATATATACTTTAGAATCAATTTTTCAAATTCCGAGAAAAATACTTTTGGTATTTTCATGGGATTTGTACTTTCTATACATGAGCAAAGAAGATCTCTCCATTTATTTGAGTCTTCTCTAATGTCTTTTTGTCTATTGATTATTGATTTCAACTTAATTGCTTCGTGCTTAGTTCATGTGTTTTTCATACTACTAGTTCTTTGATATTTGATGAGACTTACTTTGTGGCTAATTTTTATAAACATTCCATGTATGCTTGAATAAAAGGCGGACTCTCTCATTGGGGGGTGTAGGATTCTATATTGTTTTAAAATCAAGCTTGTTCATCCTGTTTAATCTTCTACATCATTACTGATTTTTGTCAGCTTCATCTAAAGGTTTCTGGGAGATGTGTGTTAAATTTCCCAAAATTATATGGATTTATTTCTCCTTATAATTCTGCCTATTTTCATTTAATATTTTTAGTCTAATTAATACAAGTTAATGATTATAAAACATTCCTCTCATCCTAGATTGACCCCTATTTTCTCTCAGTTTTTTGAAAATACTATTCCATTATATTTAAACTTCAGTTATTGCTGTTAAGAAATCTGCTAAATGTCTAATTGTTCCTTTATAGGTAACATGCCCCTTCTCTCTGATTGCTTTTCAGATTTTTTCTGTTTTTGGTATTCTGCAGTTTAGCTACAAAGTGTCTAAATGTAGATTCTGTTTTGTTTATTCTCTAGGGACTGGTTATGTTTCCTGAATCTAAAATTTCTGTGTTTTTCATCAATTATGAAAAAATTTTAGCCATTTTTTTTTCAAATATTGTCTCTGTCTTTTCTTTAGTCTCTTTGTCTGGAACTGCTATCAGATGTGTATTTAGAACTTTCTTATTCTGTCTTTTCTATTTCTTAACTTATTATGTTTCATCTCTCTTTATTTCTCTGTGCTGTATTTTGGGTTATTTCCTCAAATATGTCTCTAGTTCACTATTCCCCTCTTCAGTTGGGTTTAATCTGCCTGTTATTCACTGAGTTTTTAATTTCAATGATTTTCATTTCCTGAACTTCGGTTTTGTTGTTATTGATTTTTTTTTTCTTATACATTCCTGGTGTTTTTTAAAGTGCCCTATTCTTTGTTCATGTTTTGAATTCCTTCTGTCATGTCTTTATTTTGAATGTACAGTAGTCCCCCCTTATCCGTGGTTTTGCTTTTCATGGTTTCAGTTACCTGTGGCCAATCATGGTCCAAATATACTAAATGCAAAATTTCAGAAATAAACAATTTATAAGTTTTAAATTGTGTCCCTTCTGAGTTGTGTGATGACGTCTCTCACGTCCCGCTCCCTCCTGCTCCATCCTGCCTGAGACCTGAATCCCCCCTTTGTCCAGTGTATCCGGGCTGTACGCGTTCCTGGCTCATTAGTCACTTAACAGATGTCTCAGTTATCAGATCGGCTGTCACGGTCTCACAGTGCGTGTGTTCAGGTAACCTTTACTTGACTTAATAACAGCCCTAAAGCACAAGAGTAGTGATACTGGCAAGTTGGATATGCCAAAGAGAAGCTGTAAAGGGCTTCATGAAACAGTGAAAGACTCAATAAGGAAAGAAAAAAAATTGTATGCTTAGGTTGTTAAGATCTAAGACTGAATCTTCTATCCATGAAATTGTAAAGTAAGAAAAAGAAGTTCGTGCTAGCTTTGCTGCCACACCTCAAACTGCAAAAGTTACAGCCACAGTCATTCCCCTGACTTCATCTCATCGTGCAGGCATCAATCAGCTCATACCACCACAAGAAGGGACAGTACAGCACAATAAGACATTGAGAGAGAGAGACCATAGTCACACAACTTTTATTACAGTGTATTGTTATAATTATTTTATATTATTAGTTATTGTTGTTAATCTCTTACTGTGCCTAATTTATAAATTAAACTTTATCGTAGGTGTGTATATATAGGAAAAAACATAGTGTATATAGGGTTAGTGCTATCCACAGTTTCAGGCATCCACTGAGGGTCTGGAACATTTCCCCTGTGGGTAAGGGGGACGACTACTTTTTAATAGGTTCTATCAATTAGTTCTATTATTGGAGTTCTTATGGCTCTAATTCTTAGAGAGAGCGCGCGCGCGCGTGTGTGTGTGTGTGTGTGTGTGTACAAGTACA
>NW_007752745.1:0-772 GCF_000696425.1 Galeopterus variegatus
AGAAAAGGAGAAGATGAGGGAGATTGTTTGTGGAAAGTAGGTTATGAGGCTGAGGTGGGAGAAGGGAGCCCCCAGAGTCTGGGGAGAGACAAGAGCCTTCACTAGGTAAGAAAGAGCCAGACTCAGGCTTGTTGCTGACAGGGAGTTTATTTGGACTAAGCTGCTGAGATCTGTGGTCACCTCAGCTCTGTCTCAGAGCTTTTCTGACTCCTGCTCCTCTGGCCCCAGCTCCAGCTCCTGCTCTGGATCAGGATCCTCCAGCTCCAGCTCCTCCATCTCTGGGTCAAGCTCTGATTCTTGCTCCAGCTCCTCTAGCTTGCTCTGAGCCTGAAGAGGGGGAACCCTATGCTCTAAGGCAGAAAATCTAATCGGTCACCACTGTAAAAAGAGATGGAGAGAGAGAGTTGGAGGGTGGGAGGGGAAGGATGAAAAGAAAAAGAATAGGAAGGAGTCTGAGTNAGAGAGTTCAAAGTTAAGCCATAAATGATGGTTTGTAGGGAGTTCAAAGGTAGGCTGTGAAAATGGTTTGAGCATAAGGAGAGCAGAAATGGGATTGGGAAGAAGGGAAGAGAAGGATAAAGGGGACAGGATGGAAGGGCCGTGTTCCGCAGTTCTACCAACGAATCTTAGGGGAGATTTGGCCTATCTTTGCATCTACAAAGGATCTTTCATGTAGCAGGGGGATCAGTCTTTCTACAGTGACCAAAAAAAGAGAAGTGACTTCAAAGTCTGGTATAGGGAATGTGAGGAGGGAAGAGGGTTTTCCTTTTGG
>NW_007752745.1:997-2253 GCF_000696425.1 Galeopterus variegatus
TCTGTGATGATTTGCTATTTTTGAAAAAGAATAGAACCATTGTTAAGAGCCAGATTTCTGAAGGGACAAGAGATCTAGACCATAGGAAATTACCAGAGGCCATTGCCAGGAAATTACCCTAGTGATGAACGAAATATCTAGGGAAATCTGTTTAAGTTAATTTTCAATCCTCTTTTTAGGTGTGGAAGTCATTGTTCACTGATCAATCCATACCTGTGTCAGAACCCTGGGCCAGAGTGTCCCCAGAACACCAAAGTGGGCAAGCCAATGGACTTCATCGTTTTCAAGATGAGAGGTTTGGAGGAGTTTGTTGAAGAGCAATAAAACTGGTAACATTACTAGAGAACTTGGATTACAGAGAAAGTTTAAGAGAGAATTGCAATTATTTCATCTGATATTTGAAAGAAGAAATAACATAACACTACCTAACCCCTAGCAGACAATGAGAGTAAAACAATCTTTTGAAGAACAATAGAAAAAAATAAAGTTCAGAGAGACTTAATTTAATAAAGATAGTTAAATCATTTGGGGAAACTGGAAAAGAACCAGAAGAGAAGTCAAAATATGACAGTGGCAGAAAAAAATTTTTTTTTAATGAAGAAGTAAAATCTCTACTCATTGGAACCTTACTAACCGTAATCCTAAATTAATCAGAGAGTTTACACTCTGAGGAAAAATGCAGAACATTTAGCCCTAGCAGAGAATTCTTGGCAGGATAAACCACCAGTCTGATCTAGTATGGCAATTCCCACATGTTTATTTATTTGTGTTTAAAAACTTTGTCTTGAAAGTCAGCCCTGTTACCCACACCTACAGTTTAGAATGACAGCCCTGAGTGTTGCTAGATTTTCAGTCATCAAAGAAATATTTCTTCATGCTTAGTATAATCCTCTTAGAATGTTGGGAACCGCTAATGTTATACCTCAGGAAGAATTTTCAGTCATGGGGGTAGAAGATCAAAGAGGTTTTTTGTGATTGTTTTTCTTTTTGGATAAAGCTTCCTTTGGCAAAAAATAAATAAAACCAGAATATACTTCATGCATTAATTTATTCATGTATTCAACCACTCAGCAAATGGTTAATGAACACGTGTTAGGTGCCAGGTGCAGTGCTGGTTGTTAAGGATAACAAATAAAGCCCCATGCCTGACCTCAGAACGTTCACAATCTAACCAAAGTCGCCTACCGATTGGGTGCTTTTATGAAATGTACCACTTAAATATGCTAAAAAAGTCAAATGGAGCTGATTTCATCAAT
>NW_007752745.1:2359-8732 GCF_000696425.1 Galeopterus variegatus
GAGGTTTTTTGTGATTGTTTTTCTTTTTGGATAAAGCTTCCTTTGGCAAAAAATAAATAAATAAATCAGAATATACTTCATGCATTAATTTATTCATGTATTCAATCACTCAGCAAATGGTTAATGAACACGTGTTAGGTGCCAGGTGCAGTGCTGGTTGTTAAGGATAACAAATAAAGCCCTGTGCCTGACCTCAGAACGTTCACAGTCTAACCAAAGTCGCCTACCGATTGGGTACTTTTATGAAATGTACCACTTAAATATGCTAAAAAAGTCAAATGGAGCTGATTTCATCAATTCCCCCAAATGAAAAATTTTATTCATTTGGCAATGTCTTTGAGTTATCGTTTTCTTCCTATGAATTAAATTCCCAGTGAGGTTGTGCTGATTATCTTCCGTTTTCCCCTCCAGGTCCACTCTGTACCCTTCTCTTCCCTACTCTGCCCTGGAGGCTGGACTGTGTGCCCTTAGGCCTTTGGCTGGGTTCAGCCAGTGAGTGCGATGGCAGCAGATGAATGGGTTCAGGGACAGTATGATTGGGGTGTTTATTTCCCCAGCTTCCTCCCACTGCGTCTCTCTACAAAGACTCCAGTAGAGAACCCTCTCCAAACACTACCTTTCATGCTGCAGGGTGGAATGGCTACCTATTGCTGGTGGTTAGGGGCACGGTACTGTCCCTGTTGGTTTCCTAAATCCAGCTCACACCTTTGTAAATATTCTCTATATTAAACTCTCCTCAAATTACCTCGTGTGAGGGGGCCATCTGTTTCATGCCTTCCTCATACAGAAGGGGGAAGACTTCTTCATTAAAGAAAAAAGTGAAATATCTATTCTAGATTATTTCCAAGACCAGTATTAATGGAATGCTTAGAGGAAATCTTAATTCAAATAATCTTTGTTCATAGGTATTGCTGTTCTGATATGTAAATCAGTAGCATCTCATGAGGTGTTAGTGGATCACAGACTTTTAAAGCCTTGCTTTCTTGTTTCTTTCCCCACCTAAGAAATCATGTACATGCTAACTCAATGTCATTGCCAAATTCTCAGCCTTACTGTAGCCCTTCACCCCACAGCTGGGAACAGTGGCCTCCCATCTTCAGGTTCAACCTGACATGAGCTCCCATGGCAGATAATGCTGTCAAGCATCAGAGATTCGGCATCAAGGCTCACTGGTTTCCAGTCTGGCTGTGCCCTGGTGCTCCTCTCCTCACTCCAGTACCTCTCTGTCCTTTCTCTCTGGAACTGGAAATCCTACTTTAACCAATACTTCACCCAGCAATTCTGCAACCCATGCGTGGCTGCCCAGCTGGGTGCAGTGACTGGGACCCGGCTGTCTGTCAGCCGACCACCTGTGCTAACTGCCAGTGTAATTGGGTTAGGACCTGGTCTACACTTCTCCATCCTGCCTTTATATACTGGACCACCCCCACCCTGTGCACGGAGGCAGGGCACTTCTGTAAATGCCAACTCACTCACTTACTGAGTGGCCGCTCTGTTCTAGGCACTGTTCTAGATTCTGGGGAGACTGGTTTCACATTTCATTTAGAAAGCAAGAATAATGAATAAATTCTACTTTTGTAAGCAAAAGGAGAGGGGATAACTTATATACTTAAGCCCTAGCTTTAATTCATTACATTGGTTTCTTTTCTTCCTTTTCCTTTGAATACATACCTACCACATCCCTTTTTGTTTTCTTTTAAAGATAGTTTGCTTTCCCTTAATAGATCAGTAAAGCAATTATATTTTCTAATGATTAAATTTAAGGATCTGATTCTGGTATAATTCTATAACTAGTGTTTAACTTTCAAAGATCACAGGTCTAAAATCATCAAAACTCTACCTTCGAACTCTCACAATTTAGACTGTGAGATATATTCAGAATTTTGCCCACTTCTGTATAATGAGGATATTTCTGTCTTTTCATTAACTACACAAACTGGCCCTGTTTTGCTGATATGGATTTAACAAATTCTTTTGAATAAAATAGCCTATACAACAGCTTTAGTGACAGGTTGCCGTCCATTTAACAGATTTTAAAGTTTTATTTCATAAAGCTGTTTGGGAAAGTTTTTATGTACAGTTTGGGTGACTTTTTTTGTTTGTTTCTTAATTTCATAACTGATGATTTTATTACCACTTATTTGATTTTTTAAGGTAAAGACAAATGGTGGGCAAGGAGGGCTTTCTGGCTATTGGTTCACAAGTCAAGGAGGACAAAAAGGGCAAATATTTATGCTGAAGAGTTTTCAAGGCTATTGAAACAATAACAACGTTTTACCACATCCCTATGATGGAAATAATTGCTTTATAAAAGGGAAACTGGCCTTAAAGTGAACACATCTAGAGTATCTACTTGGAAGCTAGAAGAGACAGAAACAGAAAACGTGACTCCTGATTCTTGTTCCATCCCTTTAATCGCTAAACACCACTCAGTTTAAGCTAAAGATATAATGGTGCATTTGACAGATGCCTTCACATCAAGATTAGATAGGAGCCCTGAAAATCTAATGTCGAACATTTCTTACCTTCTAATGAGCATGTCACTCAAAATCTCTCAATTCCTCTTTTCTGACTGATGACGCAATTCAGACCCATTCCTACAGCAACCCAACACTCTCCCCAGAAGAACCTTGCTTTATGTGAAACACCTGTGTGTAAATAACATGATAATAATTCAAATTGTATTCTAAATGCACCATATGGATCTCAGTATTTAAAGGAACGCTGAAATAAATGCTTTTGTAAAGCAGAATACCCCTTTCGTAACATGAACAACATACACCTTCATAAAACTTCCAATTTACCTAAGTTTAGATTTGTGCATATTGGGTTTTATTTAAGCAGAACATATCTGTAAATGAAAATATTTTAAGCCTCAGCCTTTTGTCCATCATAATGGTTTTTAAAAATCTCATTACAATAAAACCCATTAGTGTAAATAATTAAACATAAAACATTTGCTTTCTGCATCTATTGAAATTGCTGATTTTAATAAGAAAAAAACCAATTCAATGCCTTGTTTTTAAGCTTCTATTTCAATCTTGTTTTAAAATGGCAATGTAATGACCAGAGTGAGGGAGTGGCTGACAAAAGAAGGCCATTACGTACTTTTAGGACAGTAGAGGCAGATAAAAAGGAAGGGAGCGGGGTCTGAGTGCTCCAAACCTTGGATAACGTACTAGCTAAGTGGTCAAGATGTTATCAGTGCAACTTGACAACTGCACTTCTACAAAGGAATGGAGCCTCAGCAACGATAAGTAACAACGTTCAATGTCACATGAGTTCTAAGCAGAGAGGTCAGAATTCACACTTGCATTTCTGCATCTGAAATATGTGCTCTTTAGCCCTCTGCCTAGTGTTAGGTTGAAACTCAAATTGTCGGTATTTGAGCAGTTTTGACTGACAAAGATGGAATTTCATATGGTTCAACTAAACCCTCTCTACCGTACAGAAATCAAAAATGATCCACAGTGACTTGAGTCTGTTTTATAGGAGCAGAAAGAGCCCCACGGCTGCTTCCCCTCTCCAGTTCCGCTCGTATCCCTGCTCCTCCCACTCTCTTTTGGATTTACTCTGCACAGTGCCCTTTTTATTCTGGAATCTTTATAGGGCACCATCTGTTCACCAGGTCCTGTGTGAAGTGCAGGAGATACCAGCCTGAGCACTACTTAGTCCCTGACCTCGAGAAGTCTGCAGTCTTACTCTTAAGGGAACAAACCAAGAGTGTATAAATCACATGAGTGGAAAATCATTTCAGGGATGGCTCCAGCTGCCTTTGTACATGTGGGAACAGCCAGTCTGACCTAGTGTACCCCTCACAGAGGAGGGGAGGAGAGGGCAGCTGGGCCACTCTGTCCCTCCCCAGGCTGTGTCCTCTCCTGATGGCCGGTCTCTTCATCCTCTTGACTAAAGAAAGTCACAAGGGATGTGTGGAGGAAGAAAATAAAAAATCTAGAAACCAAAATAGAATGCTGGCCATTTCTCATATCTCATTTGTCACTCTAAAGACCCGTCATTTCATGGCTCAAGTGAAGCTACATTTCACTGCAGTTTATTTCCTCGGGAGCTGAAGCCCCACAGTTTGGCTTCGATCCCCATAAAATAATTTGGAAAAATATGAAAGTTAAGGAGACTTAGCTTACATATCTGTATATACATGTGTTCACTATGGAGAGTTTACTAAGTGAGCTGATATTTTCACATAGCTTTAAAACAAACTAACCCAGTTATTTCCTCTAGAATATTGCCTCACAGAACAGTGGATGGCATATTCCTGTCCAGTGCGTGTGATTTCACACACTCCTTATAGCCTTGAAATGTTTACCTTCAGAATATGGTCTTCTCAGATGTTTTAGGTCAGACATTGAATGTAGTCAGTTATTGCGTTTTGTTCAGAGCAGAAACAAATTCACCTTGAACATCCCAGGGGATTTTTTTCATGGAGACATATCCTTCACTTATGGCTACCCCTTAGTACTAATAAATCAAATTCTCATTTATCCTGAACATTGGGATGGGATGTCATGAAGTCGGTAATTATTAATGACAACTAATGATTGGTAGTTATTAATGACATTTATGAAAGCAGGATAAAAATAATAATTATAATAATGCAAGGTGTCATGAACAAACAGTAATTGCAGAAATGACTGCTATTATAATAATGAGTGAGAGGGGGCCGGCCCGGTGGCGCACTGCTACAGTGCGCCGCTTGAGAAGTGCGGTGGTGCTCCCGCTGAGGGTTCGGATCCCCCATACTGACCGGTTCCCGCTCACTGGCTGAGCGAGGTGCGGGGGCAACACCGAGGGTTGCGATTCCGTTGCCGGTCCCGGTCCGGTACGGGGGCAACACTGAGGGTTGCGATCCGTTGCCGGTCACAAAAAAAGACAAAAAGGAAAAAAAAATAATAATAATAATGAGTGAGAGGGGGCCGGCCCGGTGGCGCACTGCTACAGTGCGCCGCTTGGGAAGTGCGGTGGTGCTCCCGCTGAGGGTTCGGATCCCCCATACTGACCGGTTCCCGCTCACTGGCTGAGCGAGGTGCGGGGGCAACACCGAGGGTTGCGATTCCGTTGCCGGTCCCGGTCCGGTACGGGGGTGACACTGAGGGTTGCAATCCGTTGCCGGTCACAAAAAAAGACAAAAAGGAAAAAAAAATAATAATAATAATGAGTGAGAAAATGATTTTAGGATATTAAATCAGTAAGGATAAAGAAGCCTGCACATGTATATATGTATATATGATTGTGGAAGGTTGCCAGCTAAAAATAATAGTCACTCTTGACTGAGGACTTACTATGTACCAGGCACTGTGCCCAAAGGTGTAACACGCATTATCTCGTTTAATCCACAGCAGCTTTGCAAGAAGATATTGTTGGTATCATTATTATCTTTGTTATACTAATGAGAAAACGGAGGTTTAGAGCAGTTAGGCAATGTGACAATGGTAACTTAACAGCTGGTAAATGGCAAAAAAAGGAATTTAAAGCCAGACTAACACCAAAGTCCAGGCACTTAGCCAGTATTCTATGTTGACTGAAAATCAATGGGTATATTCTATTTTCCAGGACAATGCTGGCACCTGCTCAGCCGCCAGGTACCCTGGGGGTATGGGTCTGGCATTAGGACCTTCCCAGAGATTGTATGGGGAGGACCCTGTAGGGACAGGCCTGCAGAAGTCCGCAATGGAGAAACACAGTATTTCTGTAAAGAGGAGGGACTTGGGTTACTCTGCTAGGTTGGTTATAAAGCCTATGGGCCTTCTTGGGGTTTTTTGATCAGAGCTGTGACCCAAGCCATCTCTTGACTTTCTTCTATGGGAAAATTCACTGTTCTGCATTTACCAGGACTTGTATGCTCAGAAAAGGCCATGTGTTTATACATGTGTTGTCTTAAGAACGTGAGTAGAGCTGCAAAGTCTTCATGAATATGCCTATTAAAAATCAAAGTTCTGAGTCTTTTGGTGATTTGTTTTAAAAGTAGCTCTGCAAGTTTCTATTTTTGGAAGATACCAATTTTTTTTTTTCTTATTTGACACGGGATAATAGGATTGTTGGCTAATATTTTATGTAACCTGGAATTACCTGTATGTTAATAAGAGTTATCAGTTTTGCAATGTTATTATAATAAAATCACATACAGTTAATTCTGAGCCTGTGGTGAGCATTATTTAATCCTGATCCTACAGACACTGCTCATGGTACCTTGGAGTCATTAACAGCATCACTTGTCACTGTGCAGGAAAAATACAGCCATCTGAGCACTGTATGTGGGCTTTTAGATACATGGGCACTCACTACTGACTTTGAAAAATGATTCATAGGAACCAATAGAAGTGCAAAATGGTGGAAAGTTCACTTTTTTTTTTTTTTT
>NW_007752746.1:0-8731 GCF_000696425.1 Galeopterus variegatus
TTTAGTTAAATGCACACAATTATACAATTCATGATCTCTGATATCCCATGGTTTCCCAAAAAATTTAAAAAAAAAACTACAAAAAATAAAATCCTAATGTCATATAGTTAACCTATAAAGAGCTTATTACACCACCCTTTAACTTACCTTAAAAAGAGAGTCTCCTGAACAATACAGGACATGCTTTATTTGTACTTTTTCATGCTATGTTGCACTCTGGATATGGATTATAGAGCCCATTATCCTTCTTTCTATTTTTTTTACTTCAAAGTCACTGAAACTAAAAGCTCAGCTTCCTTTAATGTTATGCATTTATGAACAAGCTACCCTTGGAAATAAAATATTCTAAATGTTTCTTCTAATAGACGCTCCATGTTTTAGCAAAACAGGGCAGTTCCACTTAATCCAGTTTCCTTTGAAGAGAAAGTACTTTTAAAATCAATCTTTTAAAATGGGTCACCTGCAACTGTGTCAATTTCCTAATTTATTCATTGCCTTAACCTTGACATGCCCAGGCACAACAGGCAACCTGTTCATAGACCATCCATGCTAACGTTTAAATTAGGGGGAAAGGCACACCGAAAGATACTTAGAAAACAGAGCTGTGGGGCCAAACCCTACAGGGCATTAAAGAAGAGGGCCTAAGAGCAAAGCTTGAGGTTTGAAGCACAGAGGGATTAAAATCCCAGTTTGCTACATGAGAACTATTGACCTTGGGCAAGTTATTTAAACTTCTCTGAGTCTCAGTTTTCTCACCAAGATTAGAATAATTTTTTAAAAGTTAACAGTTGAGCAATTACTATGTTCCAGACATTCTGATTAGCAATTTGAGCCTTACAACTTTATGATGAAGGTGGTATTATTATTACTATTTACATATGGGAATCTTGAAGTTTGGTGAAAGCAGAAGACTTGCCAAGGACACCTGGTTAGCAATCCCAAGAGCTGGGATTTGGACCTAGAGTGTATGGCTCTGACTTGCACCCTTAATCATTTTACTTAATGCCTCCCAGGGTTAACAGCATATTAAGTAAGATAATATATGTAAAGTACATTGCCTAGCATGTATAAAGTACTCAGAAATCAATTTTTATGGGCCGAGCCCATGGCGCACTCGGGAGAGTGCGGCGCTGGGAGTGCAGCAGCGCTCCCGCCGCAGGTTCAGATCCTATATAGGGATGGCCGGTGCGCTCACTGGCTGAGTGCAGCATGGCCGGTCTCAAAAAGGATGAAAAAAAAAAAAAAAAGAAATCGATTTTTATTTTTTACTAGTTTATTTGATGCTGAGGTGAGAAGAAACATATGACCTTGAAGTTTACTCCTTGCACCAGTAAAATTCCTGTTTATTAAGTGAAAATATTATTTATATCACTTTAATATTAGCAGCAATAACACCATAATAGTAACAGAGTGATTCAGAGCATGGCTACAAGCTCAGAAGATATGAGTTCAAAGCCAAGTCTGCTACTTACTGGTGAGATCTTGGGCAAGTTGCTCAGTCTCTCAAAGCTTCATCTGTATAAGAATCCCTACCTCATAAGACTATAGTGACAATTAAATGAGCTGATACATCAAAAGCACTTAGCATAATACCTGGCACAGAGTAAGGACTCTAAATACCAGCTATCATTTTGGGTATGGTCCCCTTCTCTCAACAGACTCCAAGTCCTTTTGTATAAATTATATCTATTGATATGTTTGCTCATTTTGGAGGTCACATACTAACAGAGGTTTCCAAAAGCTATTTTAGGTGGTTTTACTTATAAATCTCCAGAATGTCTCTCTTATAAGCACGTTCACCATCATTATCCTAGCAGTGTTAACACATCCAGACAAGAGCCACATGAGGCTTTTCAGTTTTCTCATTTTTCTTTTCTTTGTCCTTTTACAGAGTTTGTATTTGTTTTTTACTTTTCTTTTCAATGAGCTCATTTCTAAAAGAAGATTTTTGGGATCATTCTAATTTTTTTTTAATATACATCAATTTCTAAACATCCTCTGTACTGCTCCCTATATTACTTTCATTCATGATGTTTCCATTGTTTAAGGCAAATCACACGTGCAGGCTTCATAAAGTTGTCCCTTGATGACATTCAGCACACACTAAGTGTCTACTTTCAGAAGCACAGTTCTGGGTTCTTCTCTAGTAGCTCCCTTAAAGATGACTCTATTTCTTTTCCTTTGCCCAACTCTGGCCTATGATAAAGTCCATTCCATGTTCTCAAGATTTCATATCTCCTTTACCTTTTAATATCTTTAATCAAAAAAAAAAAAACAAAAACAAATTGTAAGTGTTCAGTGTTGAGAAGGAGAAAAGAATGATTTAGAAAAATCATACCATCTCAACTGGTTGAAAAATGAAAAATTCAGTCGTTGGGTTGTTTTTTCCTACACCATAGCAAATAACTTTCTCTAAAGCCTTAAAACCGTCTTATTTCTCCACGGCTATTTTAGATTATTAAAAAGTCTTTATTATCCCATTTTCTTTTTGCCCTGTGGTCTTTGGATCTCATTAGAACTGTTTATTCTTGAGAATATAAGCTTTTGTATACAGTCAAAAAATATTGAACTTCCGTCCTTTAATCACCAATTAGCATGTTTTCTTTCTCTTTTCTGTGTTTATGCACTTTGAGACTAGACTCTTATTTCTCTAAAAAGAGGCTAAGCCCTTTCACACCAATTTTAAATGGGGAAAATGACAGTGGAACATTTCAGCTTTCTCCCTTCCTTTCTCTTTTTAAATATTTAAGACACACGCACCAGTCCATTAAAAAGGCATCATTTTATCTCATATGCAAGTTCTTCTCTTTCCCAGAAAAGTGAATACATTATGCATCTTCTAACCAAAACCACCTCAACAATAAAACTATGCATTCAGTTTTGGGTAACAAAGGGTCCTTAGGAGAGAGAAAATGACAACCATCTAATGGTCTGTATGCTTCCCTAGAGAGCACACAGTGGTCCTAGCCAGGAGCATGCTTGGACTTACCATACCTAAGCCTCTCTTCTAAGGAGGCTGTCTCAGGTCAGATACAACAATGGACCCAACTGATATGTCCCCATCTTCCTGTGCCCTGTTTCTAATGTGGACTCATAGTCATTTCCCTATTCAGATGCCAATTCCACAAGATTTTACTGGGAAGAGTTATATCTATTTCACAACTGTTGAAGGGAAATCACTTTGTCCCCAGTTGTAATCACTGCATCCTAAAGCATGTACATTTTGCCTTTGGACCATTAAGTCAGTCTTCTGTGCTTTGTCAATATAGGTTAATTCTAAAATTGGAAAACCAATGAAGAATACTCTATACTTTTTATAAATGTGTAGATATTATTCACTTTAAAACCAAGAGTGATACATAAGGAATTTGTTGTCCCTAATCACTTCCAATTGGAGGAGACATTTTCAGGCACCCACTCCAACTGACCTCTCGCCTTCTTTCTAGCTTCCTTTAGTTCTCCTAAGTCTTACTTCTTTCCTATTGCTGAAATACCTCCTATTACAATCTCTTCATAAGCTTCCTAAATTCTTGCACATCCAAAAATGTCCTTATTTTGCCCTCATGCATGATTGGTAATGGGGCTGAGTTTAGAATTCTAGCTTCAAACCTTCCCCCGCCCTCCCAGCATTTGAAGGCACAACTTCCTTGTCTTCTACTCTTCAGTGTTGCTCACAAAAGGTAGGATGTCGTTCTGATTCTTACTCCTCGGTAAATAATGTTTCCTCTCTTCTCTGGGAGCTTTTAGGATCCTGTCATTATCCACAGAGTACTAGAATTCCCCTAGGATACATGAAGTATATTATCACAACTTTTGTGACAGAAAACCCATCTCAAACTACTTAGTTCCTAATGTGAAGCTCAAGGGTTAGTGCTTTAAATCAGATATGGCCACATTCATGGTGTCAAACAACGTTATTAAGTCTGGGTTTCTTTCTTCCCATCTCTCAGACATGGTCTCCTATATGTTGAATTCCGTCAGGCTGATGCTCTTCCTGAGGAACAAAAACGGCCCCTCTCTATGTCACAGTCACTGGGTCCTGAAGTGCTAGAGATCGCAGAAAGGGTGAGAGCCAATCTCTGCTTCTTCCAAGAGATCCCCTAAGAAGTATCAATTAGCCAGTTCTATCATATGGAGGAGGAGCTGTCAGTTACCAAAGCTGAACAAACAACAGATGTCCACTAAGCTAGCAGTAGGTTTCTTTTCCTTTGTTGTGCTTGTCGTCTATAGGAACATTTCAACCTGCACAGTTATGTTTCTTCTGCTAAGAAGTTTTCTTCTATTATTTCTGGCTATGTCCTCTCTTCTTTTCTTTCTTAGTCTTTCTGGAACTCCCATTATAGTCACATTGGATGTCCAGACCTCTTCTCCTTATCTTAGCACTATTTCCCTATTTTCTGACTTTTTTTTTTTTTTTGTCTTTTGTCTTTTTCCGTGTCCGGCAACGGATCGCAACCCTCAGTGTTGCCCCCGTACCGGACCGGGACCGGCAACGGGATCGCAACCCTCGTCATTGCTCCCGCGCCTCGCTCAGCCAGTGATTTGTAGCCTGTCTTTATTTGGGATCCGAACCCTCGGGTGGGAGCGCCGCCACGCTTCCCAAGCGGGGCCCCCCCCCCCCCCCGCCCCTCTCCTTTTTTTTTTTTTTGTCTTTTGTCTTTTTCCGTGTCCGGCAACGGATCGCAACCCTCAGTGTTGCCCCCGTACCGGACCGGGACCGGCAACGGGATCGCAACCCTCGTCATTGCTCCCGCGCCTCGCTCAGCCAGTGATTTGTAGCCTGTCTTTATTTGGGATCCGAACCCTCGGGTGGGAGCGCCGCCGCGCTTCCCAAGCGGCGCACTATCCAGTGCGCCACCGGGCCGGCCTTTTCTGACTTTTTTTTACTGTACATTATAAAAGGTTTCCTTGATTCTATTTTCAAGAACAACGTGATCTTCAGTCTCATTTGATTTTTTAGTCCACCCATTGATTTTTTTTTAACGTCAGCAATCTATTTTTTGATTTCCAGAAACTCTAGCCTGACTTAAACATGAAATCTCTTTACTCTGAAAACATTAACTTGAACTTTTTTCCATTATTTGAATTATTTCTATTTACTTTAGATAAGTTGTTCTGTTCATCTTTGTTCTCTTCTTTCATAATTTTCCTCATGGTTTTCATCAAACATCTGCTAATCCTTGTTTATTCACTCATATTTTTGAATACATGGTTTAGGAGTGGTAGCACGGATTTACTTCAAAGCTATATATGTTTGCTTCCACAAGCACCTCTCCCTTGAATGGAAGGGCTGACTGCAGGTCCTGGGTAGGACAACAGGTTATGGGAGTATGAAATCAGGCACGCGTACTGGAGTTTGCTTGGACATGAAGCATGTGAATGACTGGTAGCAGCCACAATTACTGTAGGCAAAGAATAGTTTGCTATATTTCCTTCTGAGACACCTGTCTTTTGTTTCCCTTACCATGTCTGGTGTAGAGATCAGGATTTCCTGCATGCAGTGCCCGCTTCACTCATAGACTCCTATATTCTCAGTGGGAGCTGTCCCCAGACAAATCACTTTCTTTAGGAAGCAGTTCTTCAATCTTAGCTCGAGGGCAAAAACCCATTCCGCCAAGCTGTTCTGATTAATAAGGGCCAGGAGGAAAACAGGCTCTTAGAAGCACAGTTTTAGAAAATGAATAACTTTGATAATTGCTCTGTTGACCCCAAACTGGAAACTCTCTGGATTATGGTTTCTACTGAGCTTTCTCCATCAGTCTAATCGCATGTTTTCTATCTTTCACATATTCTTCAAAATGTTTGGCCATTGATAGCACAATTTCTTGTCCTTCAATGCTATTATAGTTTCGTTCTTCCTAAAAATATTTTTTCTGTAATTTTGATGAAAGTAAGAAGAGTTGGATACATGTGATCAGTCTACCCTCTTGAGCCAGAAGCCTCCAGATACCAACTAAAGCTTATTGGATTGACAAAAGTTACAAAAATTGATAATACTGGGTGATGGCACAAGTGTGAAAAATAGGTACTTTCCTCAAAGGAAAACAGACTAGAACATCCTTTCTGGAGGGAATTTCACAGTCATTACCAATCTGTTAAATGATCACAATCTATGACTTTGTAATCTAACATTTACAATCTACCCCATAGAAACACTAGCATGACTACTTAAATATATATTATGTAATTATGTTTACTGAAGCATTCCACTGAAGAACAGATAAATAGGCAAAAGTTAAACAAATTATTTTATACCCATAAAATGGATAAAGAATGAAACAAATCTGTGTGTGATGACTTGGAAAGATGCCCGTGATATGTGACTTACAAAACTAAGTTGTAGAAAAGTATGTTGTGATGATCCCATTAAAAAAAATAATAAAATAAAAGCACTGTGTATATTAATGGTGTGACCTCCTATTATCCCAATATATTATAAAGAGCTTCTAACATATTTCTTTTGTCTGTTCTTTTTTTATTTTTAATTTGTAATCTCTGGCATAAACCAGACATAGTTGATAGCTATCATTAATTACAAACAAGCAGCAACCTATATGATGTCACAAAAGCATGAAATGCAGGATTTCTCTGGAAAAAGAAAAGTGTTACAATATACTAACCCAAAAAAGCATTGTAAACCATAAGTAGGATATTTTAGTGTTTAAAACATTTTATTTCCTAATTTTCATCTTCATACCTTTCAAATTTTAGGTATCTAAATTCTGTAGCTGATCTCAAACTCCACCATGCCACAATCTGAATTAAGACAAAATTATTTTTCACCAAATAATTTCTAAATCACAATTTGCTGATTTTGCCTATAACCAATTTCTAATTGTACATCATCTGTCCAAACACACTATGTAATGCTCTTGGTGTCCATACCATTTCTTCACAAACTCTCTTTTTCTCCTCCTTGGACATTTTAGAGTAAAGAACAGCATAACCAGGACCAGAATTTATCAGGTAAAAAGCAAAATGTTTTACACAGATACTAAAGTTTAGAATTGTTTTATAATTTCAAAAGTAACATTTGAATACACTCATAACACCTAAAGACACTTAAAGTTTTACTAATGAGTCCATCAAAGGCATTCTTTGCTTCTGTTACAGAGTTTTTGATTTGTAGCGTTTCTTTTTTGATTCTTTCTTAGAATTTGCATCTCTCTGTTTACATTACCCATCTGTTCTTGCATGTAGTCTACTTTTTCCATTAGAGCCCTGAGCATGTTAATAACTATGATTTCTGTCCTAATTCCAACATCCCTGCCATACCTGAGTCTGACTCAGATGCTTGCTCCATCTCTCTACACTGTGACTTTTGCCTTTTAGTATGCCTTGTCATTTTTTGTTGCAAACCAGACACAATGTACTGAGTCAGAAGGAACTGCAGCAAATAGGCCTGTAGTGATGTGGTGGTAGGTGTGGGGGAAGGGAGGCATTCTACAGTCCTCTGATTAGATTTCCGTGTTAGTGAGCCTGTGCTCCTGGGCTGTGCACTCAGTTCCCCCACCCCAGGCTAGATGGGAAGACTAGAGAGGGCTTCCCTTCCCCCCAAGGCTGCTTAGGCTTTGGTAAAATACCAGTCTTTTAAGGTCTGGTGAAGTAGTTTCTTTTGAGGGCAGACATTGTAAGAAAGAACAGAATGCTTTGGTCATACTTCAAAATGATTACTTTTTCCCTCCTCCTATCAGAAGCACAAGTGGATTCTTCTCTGATATTCACTGTGAGAACCTGGTAAAGCTCCTACAGATAAAATTCACAAAAGTGTGGGAGCCCTCCCAAATACCAGAGCCCCCTGGAGTTTTTAACTCAAATTTGTCCACACTGAGCCTCCAGCAATTCATCAATACAGTTTAGGTTTCCCTACTCTTGTGCTGGTTCCCCCAGAAGTTTCAGCTGGTGGGTTTCTGCTCTAGTAAGTTGTAATTCTCTGTATTCGCCTGTCTCCAATTTGGGCAAGGGTTTGCCCTGTGATACTCAGTTCTCTAATGGATCTAAAAAGAATTGTTGATTTTTCAGTGCATTCAGCTTTTTTCTTGTTGTGTGGATGAGGGAGATGACTTCTAAGGTCCTTATATGCCAGACCTGGAAAAGAGGAAATTTTACAATCCTTGATACTACATGCTTACTTGAATGTGTCTGTAATTTGGAAGTATCTATTCCTATTATTGATTTAAATATAGCAAAATGAAGAGAGTCTTACTTAAGCAAATTTATCTAAGAAATTAGCAACAGGCCATATGAGAAGTTAAGTCTCTGAAAATCAGATTAGTACCTTTGATAATAAGGTCAAACTTCTTATCCCCATTGGAATGCTCTGAAACTTTTTCTGGCTGTTAGAAACTGGTGGTAACAAAGCTTTTAACTCAATCTGGTGGTGAGGAGGCAGGGGGGAGTTCTACTAATCCTTTGCCTTTATCAAATTACTGAGATTAACACCTGATTCCTTTAGATAGATAAGGAAGCTATTAAGAATTAGGGCAGCTTTCAAACTTACACCACTCTGTTATCCAAAGTTAAAGACACATACATACACCACAGTAGGGGAAAACCAAATGACTAACAAGACAAAAATTGATGTTTAAATGTACTATTAATAGGAGAAATGCAACTAAATCCCATTAGGGTGGCTAATTAAGAAAGGGGGACATTTCAAGTGATGGTAAGAATGATTTTCATGTGTGTTTCTCAAAAACCTGCTTGTACTACTGACGTAAAATAAACAGGA
>NW_007752747.1:0-464 GCF_000696425.1 Galeopterus variegatus
CTGTTGGATGTCTTTTTCTTCTGTTAATTGTTTCTTTTTCTGTGCAGAAGCTTTTTAGTTTTATATAATCTCATTTGTTCATTTTTCCTTTGGTTGCCTGTGCTTTTGGGGTAATATTCCTAAAGTTTGTACCCAGTCTTACTTCCTGGAGTGTTTCCCTATGTTTTCTTTAAGGAGTT
The DNA here is from genome assembly GCF_000696425.1 of Galeopterus variegatus. Taxonomy (NCBI): domain Eukaryota; kingdom Metazoa; phylum Chordata; class Mammalia; order Dermoptera; family Cynocephalidae; genus Galeopterus; species Galeopterus variegatus. The sequence goes on from NW_007752747.1 coordinate 180, forward strand.
TTATTGTTTCGGAATGTATATTTAATTATTTAATCCATTTTGAGTAAATTTTAGCATATGGTGAGAGGTATGGGTCTAGTTACATTCTCTTACATATGAATGTTCAATTTTCCCAGCACAATTCACTGAAGAGGCAATCTATTCCCCAGTGTGTGGTGTTAGAGCATTTGTCACAGATCAAATGGCTTTAGGTGCATGGGTTGATTTCTGGATTCTCTATTCTGTTTCATTGGTCTATGTGTCTCTTTTTATGCTAGTACCGTGCTGTTTGGGTTACTAGAGCTT
>NW_007752747.1:5723-14454 GCF_000696425.1 Galeopterus variegatus
AAATGCAATCAATACTCTGGTATCACAGCACACAGCTCACAGGATCGCGCTGTCTCCTGGCATGGCCGCTCCAGACCCGTCGCCCTAGGGTTTCTAATTAAAAGTCAGATGTTAGTCTGATATGGGTTCCCTTATAGGTGACTTGATGCTTCTCTCTTGTAGCTTTTAAGATTCTCTCTTTGTCTTTGAGTTTTGCCAATTTGACTATAACATGTCTTTGACAGGACCTTTTTGGTTGAATCTGTTGGGAGATCATTGAGCTTCCTGTACCTGAACACCTGTATCTCTCCCTATACCAGGAAAGTTTTCTGCTATTATTTCATTGAATATGTTTTAAATGCCATTTCTTTTTCCTACCCCTCTGGAACACCCACGATTTGTATATTGGAGTGCTTGAGGTTGTCTGTTATCTCTCTTAGATTTTCTTAAAGTTTTTAAATTCAATTTTCTTTTCTCTGTCTGCCTGTTTTATTTCAAACAAGCCATCTGCTACGTCAGATATTCTCTCTTCTGCTTGATATATGCTATTGGTTAAGCTCTCTGTTGTGTTTTTTTTAATTTCATTGAATGAATCATTCAGCTCCACAAGCTCTGCTACATTCTTTTGCAGGGATTTGACTTCTTTGTACATTTACTCTTTCAGGTTCTGTTTAGTTTTTTGTTGTTGTTGTTGTTGTTGTGTTGTCTAACTGAGTCTTCTTGTATCTCATTTAGTTTCCTTAGAATTGTTGCTCTAAATTCTTTGTCAGTCATTTCAAGGACTTCCTGTTCTATGAAGTCTAGAACTGGAGAGTTGTTGTATTCCTTTGGAGGTGTCTTACTTTCTTGGTTTTTCATATTGCTAGTATCTTTCCAATGGTGTTTAGGCATTGTGGGTAAGGCTATCACAGTCTACTTATTCCATCTTGGTGTTTGGAGCAGTGTCACGGAGATTTGTTGAGGCTCAGCAGCCTGTTGCTGCCTTGGTCTGGGGGGTCTGCAGTAGCTGTGGCCTCTTGGGGGGTGGATACTCACCTGGCTGTTGGCCTTGGGGTCCCACGCACACAGATAGTGGTGGGAACTCTACTGCTCCACTGCTGCCTTGGGTCCCATGAAGACTGTGGTGGCCTTCTCTTCATTTTTTTTTTTTGTGTTAACCTAGTTAACAGTTTGTCTATTTTGTTTATCTTCTCGAAAAAACAACTTTCTAGTTTATTAATCTTTTGAAATGTTTTTTGGGATTCTAAATCATTCAATGCTGCTCTAATCATATTTATTTCTGTCTAATATCTTTGGGATTGGATTTTTCTTGTTTTTCTAGTTCTTTTACTTTGTAGGGTTAGGTTGTTGAATTTTTTTTTTTTTGATGCAAGCATTTTTTTCTATAAACTTCCCTCTTAGTACTGCTTTTTCAGTATCCCTCTGGTTTTGATATGATTTGTCTGTATTTTCATTGTTTCCTAGAAATGTTTTGATTTCCCATTTAGTTTCTTCTTGGACCCATAGGTCATTCAGGAGACTGTTGTTTAATTTCAATGTATTTGTAGAGAGTTCTGAGTTTCATTTGTTACTTATTTCTAGTTTTAATCCATCATGGTCTGAAACATAGTTGAAATGATTTTGATTTTTTAAAAGTTATTGAGACCAGAGTTGTGACCTAACATGTGGTCTATCTTGGAGGATGTTCCATGTGCAGATGAGAAGAATGTATATTCTGTAGTTGTCAGATGAAATGTTCTTTAAGTATCAGCCAAGTCCAATCAATCTAAAGTGCAGTTTAAATCCTGTGTTTCCCTGCTGACTTGTTGCCTGGATGATCTGTCCAATGATGAGAGGGGCATATTCAGATTCTCAACTATTATATTGCGATCTATCTCTTTCTTTAGGTCTAAAGTGTTTTCTTTATATATGGGTGTTCTAGTGTTGACTGATATATATTTATGATTATTATATCTTTTTGCTGTATAGATCTGTTTATCATTTTATAGTGGCCTTCTTTGTCCATTTTTATGGTTTTTTACTTAAAGTCTATTTTATTTGATATAAGAATAGCTACTTCTGCTTGTTTTGGGTTTCCATTTCTTTTCTATCAGTATATCTTTTTCCATCTCTTCTCTATCAGTCTGTGTGCTTCTTTACCAGTGATGTCACATTTCCCTTTGTGAAATGGAAATGAAAAAAAGAAAGGATTACTCAAGGTACCATGAATGCCATGAGAGGCCCAAAGTGACTGCCTTTCAGCAACTCCCTTGTGAGAGAGGGAGAAAGCTGAATGTGACAGCCCTGATTCAAAGTTGGCTTCTCTTTTTAATTGCAAAGGCAAGTGAGTTTTACAAGAAAAATCAGTTGATTCAATCATCAGAGAAAGACATAAAAACAAAGGCAGTGTAAAACTAGTAACAGTAGTAAAATTAACAATGTGACATTCCAGAATACATTTGTAAAAAGCTACATTGATTCGCCAACAAACAGCTTGCCCTTAGCAAACATTTTCTTTTTTGACATCTTTCCCTAGAGCAATTTCCTTAAAACATCTTAACAACAATCAGTAGGTTAAATAGTTAATAGTCCTTCAAGCTGGAATCGAACCAGCAATCTAAAATAGTCAAAGTATGCAATCGCATCCCTCACCAGTGATTAGAATTGTTTAGATGGGCTTTTTGCAAACTGTCTGTGGACTATTGTCCTCTAACTGAGAGCTTTTGCTCCATTTATGTATTTACCTTAAAATCCTATTCTAAGATCAAAGGAGAATCAAGATTTCTAACCCACTACATTTCCCCCCTTGTTATTATTAAAAAAAAAAAAAAAATGGAAGTGATGAAGGAGTTGGAGTCAAAGGAGTCAGAGTCAAGGACATTCTGATGAAGAGTCAGCATTACTTTAGCTTGATGAGTCCATTGGAACATGGAACATAGCAGTTTAAACACTATAAGAAAACGTAAGATACATAAGACACTAATTCCAGCAATAATCCAAATCTTTATGTTTAAACCAGAAAACCACTAGGTAGGATTAAGCCAATGGGCTAAATCATTTAAATGATTAATAGTAATCTTTTGCACTTCTTTTTTGAAGCTGTGTCATTTGTTGTTGGTGTTTGATTATTAAGTTTTGAATATCCCCATATAAATCAGAATGAAAAGCTCCATGTAGAAGTTTCTGTACATCTTTCCATGCAGTGGAGGAAATATCCTGCATTACAATTAAGTTGGCTTCAAGTCCAGAGAGCTTGTTGGTGTTCACCAATCCAGGTTACAGCTGCCTCTAAGGTATCTAATCTTTGTAAAATTTCTTGGTCAATTTTAGTTTGAGATAGAAATTCAGAAGTTACGTTTTGAAAATAATCATTTACTGTCTGTGCTGTTTGAAAAGAATGAGTTAAGGCCATGGCTGCAGTAGCTGTGGTAGCTGTTATGGCTGCTACAGCTGTTTTAGAGGCTATAAGGATGCCCCAAAATCTCTTAGTGTGAACTCACTCTAGTGCAAAGGTGACTTGCTCCAGGGCAGAATTCCCCATCCGTTGATGTGTAAGGTTTACAGGTAACCAAGCTTCTGCTCTCTGTTTTAATATAAATACATGAGGAATATTAAGATTAGAGATATTAGGGCCGGCCCGGTGGCGCACTGGATAAGTGCGCCGCTTGGGAAGCACGGCGGTGCTCCCGCCCGAGGGGTCAGATCCCACATGCAGACCGGTTCCCGCTCACTGGCTGAGCGAGGTGCGGGAGCAACGCCGAGGGTTGCAATCCCGTTGCCGGTCCCCGGTCCGGTACGGGGGCAACACTGAGGGTTGCGATCCATTGCTGGACACGGAAAAAGATAAAAGACAAAAAAAAAAAAAAAGATTAGAGATATTAAAGTGTAGGGGAGATAGCAAATATATATGGATCAAAACTTAGTCAATGGTAACATTAGCTATCTAACATTATTTATTTTTGTAAAGTTATTTGAAAGGCAAGATACCCAATTAAAGTTCAGACCATTTCCAATAGCAATCCAGGGGTGAGACTAAACAGGAATATTGTGTTTAGGATGATTGTTTTTCCATTTAGAATTTCCACTAACTCCTGCAGTTTGAATGAATATTTGATGCTTCACAGCTATATTACAATTAAAAGCTCTAAAAACATGATTTATATACCATTGTGGTTGAAAGGGAATGCAAGAGTTGCTAGCAGTAAAATTGGTACTACAGTTGATTCTGCAAACCTGTAATGGACCAGGAGACCTCCAGTGTAAGCAGCATCATTAGATGAAAGAGGAGGCTCTGAATCACCCCAATTAAGTATTTTAAAAATGGGAGGATTCAAAACATGGGTCCAATAAACATTACTTGCAGAAGGCTGACTGAAAAGGAAAAGCCCATAGATTACGAACAGGCATGTTACCTCTGGACCTCAGGAATTTATAGTTACATGATTCTGGAGTTCTGAAATTGGATTTGTTTTTTGTATGGTGCTACACAATAGGGGCAAATGGCCTTTGTTGGTATCCAAAGTGCCTGTAGGAGAAAGAATAGAAGACCCTCTTCCCCATATTAACAATTTAACAGGTTCCAACTATTGTGGTCCTGTCAGTAATTTAACCTTGGTTTGTACATTTACAAACTCATTAGTTTTTTTTATTAGAATAAACTGTATCTGTTAGTTTAGGACATAACACTTTAAAATTTTTATTTAACCAAGACTATGATTGATAACAATTTATAAGACATAGATTTTTAAGAATCTTACATGATTCTGGAACACATATTTGTAACATCTCAGTATTGACAATGTTTTTTCATATAGTTTAATTTATCAAATAAACCAATTAGTTTTGATACATCCCATATATATATACACACATATATATATATATATACGTATATATATATACATATTTATATATATATATACGTATATATATACATATTTATATATATATACACATATACACACATATACATATACATACATATACATATATACATATATATAAAATCTCCTTTGAGAAGCTCCAGGGCCCTTGGAACCTCCCAAAGTTAGTTTAAGTCTGAATTTTTAGAATTTGTTTTTGGAAAGTTAATTGAATAACAAAGGCTTAAAACACTCACAAATCATTACAAAAATAAAACCAAAGTGACAAAGGATTTTAAAGGCAGAGAGCAAAAGACATTATCATGATGACACATGAAATAAGTTTCCTAGGCCAGTTATCTAAAAGATAAAGAAAACCTCTTGCAATTTTCTATTAAGAGAAGTTAAGTGCTTTTAGGAAATTTGGTTGTTTCAATGCAGGAGAACAAACTCTAAACCTGTATCAGAATACTTTTGATTTTGATGTTTAATTTTTAGAAAAACTTATATATAATTTATTTTAATTTTAGTCAATTTTTAAAATTTCTTTTAGAAATTAAACCATATAAACCATTATCATGACTTACTCAGACTTTCTGTTTTTGTCCTATAATTTTTACTTTCTAAATAGCCAGTCATTTTATACTAGGACAAAAGTACATTGTACCAGATGCTTTTTCATTCTTTTCTTTTCTTTTTTAGCCTTTTTAACCACAACCACATTTTTATATCCATAGTTTTTTTTTTTTTAATTACCTCTTTTTTACATACTTATTTTGCCTAGTCTGAGTCTCAGCTATTTCTACTAAATAGATATTTATGGTTTCCCAGCCATAAACATGGTGTATTAAATATATACCCTTATCAGTTAATGTTAACTAGGGCCTTTGAGATATAGGGCATAGATCCTATTTCTCTAGCCATCCTGGGTCCGAAGTACCCACGTGGCATTTGGGGCCATGTGGAATCCAGAAAGGCCATGTGGAGCTTAAAGCAGAGGGCAGCATTCACAAAGATAATGTCTGAAAGATATTGTTTCTCCCAGCATGGCCAGGAGACAGAGCTGGGATAAGGAGGTGATGTACTGGGTTTTGTCCTGCAGTTGATGACTCAAGTACTGTGGACCCATTATGTCCTTTGATCTCATCATGGTCCTCTGTTTAGTTCCCAGAATTTAGAGGCTTAAAACCAGAAAACAAGCTAACAACAAGACATACATGTGCAGGGCTTTGGGAGAAGCCCAGAAGCCAGTTTTCTTACAGCATCTAGTCCTAAAACTAATTAAACAAGTGTCAAATATACCACAAAATGTGTTGACCAGAAAACAAATTTAGGCAAAAGGTTTAAATCAAATTTTGAAAATACATTTATTTTATCAAAACTTCAGAAAATTAAAGTCACATGAACTTGAAAAGTATTCTTATTTATTTAATGAGCACACATTATTTATAACCCAATTTGGAACCATGCAGGCAATACAAACACATATAGACATGAACATGTAGACCTAACATACATTTATGTATGTATATATATACATAAACAGAAACAATAAGGAACTCACTAGTATAAAAGGAGAGTCAGGTTTAAATTGTGTTTCTAAAGAAGGTTAAAGCTTACCTGTGAGGCCTTACCCTGTTTTAGAGAATGCATGGTAACAATTTTACATTGCAAAGCAAAGTATGGGAGACTTTTCAAGGAGACAAATTTATGTTGCAAACCAAGTATACAAGCCTTTTCAAGGAGATGCAGAGAAAGTTTTCTTCTTTTAAAGAAATGGCATAGAACCCTACCATAGGATATTGGGAAGAAATACATAGATGAGCCTAGAGGAAAATTTAGAAGTCTGTTCAAAATAACCAGCTGGATGCCAGACAATTTGAAACCATCTAGTTAAACAGGTAGATTTTAGTCTAGGTTTTGTTTCTCAAATGGGTTACTGAGCATAAGGGCTAAGCTATTAAACAGATCAAAATGAAGCCATATGACTCTTAGGGTTTCAGGAGAAAAGCAGCAGACCTAAAAGGAGGTCCAGTTGGTGTGCCATAGCTGCATTTCTCATAAAGCCTCAGAGTCTTTGGCAAAAAAGAGTAGCACATGCATTTAAGAAAAATAAACATGCTCAAACAAGACCAACATTGCAAAGAAATACTAACTTCTTTTACTTAGTTTGTCCAATTTAAAGTTCTTTTAGTTACTGGCAAAGATTAAGTTTTATCCTTTTTTGGTGACATACACATATCTTTGTTTTTTGTTAAGGTCTAGAATAGGTCTCAGAGTGACTTGACTTAGATTCCAAACTGTTATATGGGACGCCTTGATGAGACCTATTGTATAAATTAACCAATGATAAATTTATTCCCAAATTTTTATGTAAAAGCTTTTCCCTTGGGATACCAAGGATATTGTTGTTTAATAGCCACTAACAGTTTTACAAGCTGTCATTCAGTTACCTTACAGCCAGCTTCCTTAAGGAGACATTGAAGTGGTAATTTCTGTCCAGTCTCCCTTTTAGTTAGAGAATATTCCATATTGTTAAATTTAAAGAAAAAGAAAAAAACTTTAGGTTGAAAGCTACCTTGACCTGCTGCAGGTGTGGACTACTAATCGAGAACCACCTGTGATTCCCTTACCGGGATGTGCAAATCAGACATCTTTTACTTTCCAAGGCTTGGCAGGTCAGTCTCCCATACGTGCAATCAGAATGCTTCACACGGGCACCATTTAGTTACATTTCCCTCTGTGAGACAGAGACGAAAAAAAGAAAGGATTACTCAAGGTTCCATGAATGCCATGAGAGGCCCAAAGTGACTGCCTTGTGAGAGGGAGAAAGCTGAATGTAACAGCCCTGATTCAAAGTTAGCTTCTCTTTTTAATTGTAAAGACAAGTAAGTTTTACAAGGAAAATCAGTTGATTCAATCACTTCCTTAAGGAGACATTGAAGTGGTAATTTCTGTCCAGTCTCCCTTTTAGTTAGAGAATATTCCATATTGTTAAATTTAAAGAAAAAGAAAAAAACTTTAGGTTGAAAGCTACCTTGACCTGCTGCAGGTGTGGACTACTAATCGAGAACCACCTGTGATTCCCTTACCGGGATGTGCAAATCAGACATCTTTTACTTTCCAAGGCTTGGCAGGTCAGTCTCCCATACGTGCAATCAGAATGCTTCACACGGGCACCATTTAGTTACATTTCCCTCTGTGAGACAGAGACGAAAAAAAGAAAGGATTACTCAAGGTTCCATGAATGCCATGAGAGGCCCAAAGTGACTGCCTTGTGAGAGGGAGAAAGCTGAATGTAACAGCCCTGATTCAAAGTTAGCTTCTCTTTTTAATTGTAAAGACAAGTAAGTTTTACAAAAAAATGAGTTGATTCAATCATCAAAGAAAGACATAAAAACAAAGGCAGTGTAAAACTAGTAACAGCAGTAAAATTAACAATGTAACATTCCAGAATACAATTTGTAAAAAGCTAAGTTGATTCACCAACAAACAGCTTGCCCTTAGCAAACGTTTTCTTTTTTGACATCTTTCCCTAGAGCAATTTCCTTAAAACTTCTTAACAACAATCAGTAGGTTAAATAGTTAATAGTCCTTCAAGCTGGAATCGAACCAGCAATCTAAAATAGTCAAAGTATGCGATCGCATCCCTAACCAGTGATTAGAATTGATTAGATGGGCTTTTTGCAAACTATCTGTGGACTATTGTCCTCTAACTGAGAGCTTTAGCTCCATTCATGTGTTTACCTAAAAATCCTATTCTAAGATCAAAGGAGAATCAAGATTTCTAACCCACATCAAGTGAGATGAGTTTCTTGAAGAAAGCTTATAGTTGGGTCTTAGTTTTTGTTCCGATCAGTCAGTCTATGCCTTTTGAGTGGGGAATTTAATCCATCTTCATTTAGGGTTGT
>NW_007752748.1:0-241 GCF_000696425.1 Galeopterus variegatus
CTAAGAAAGAAAAATCACTGCCAATTAAACTATGACATATCATCTGTTGTAAGACACATTCCAATTTCAGAGACGTTAAAATGTTAAAAACAGTGTGTCACGGAATTGATGAAATATGATACGTAAATCGAGGGTTGCAAAATCTTTGTCAAGGCTATTTGACTGTGTTTTGTGGTCCAAGTTGAATACCTAAGACGTGCCTGTCCTGTTTACATTCGTCATCTCCAATCCTTTCAACTGT
>NW_007752748.1:5700-6139 GCF_000696425.1 Galeopterus variegatus
TTTTTTCTTTTTGTTTTTGTTGTTTGTTTTTGTTCAGCAGGAACACGTGGTAGGGAAGAGAAGTTTGAGGAGGTAGGGAAAGGGTGCCAGATGGTATGGATCACATAGGCAACTGAGCAGAGGGATGATTCTGATGTGTCTTCTCTTAGGAACAGATGTGTTGCCAGGTTGCAACAGTTCAGAGAAATGAGATGAGTATTTGCCATGAATCTTATCTTTTCTTTCAGAGATTTATTAAATAGGAATAGGATTTTGCTCCTTCTTTTATCTGTTGGCTTCTAACCAAAGTAAAATGTTCCATATGTTGAAAGGAACTATCCTATTTCATTTGATCTAAGATTTCCTCCATTATAAGATACTTCATTATTTTATGATCAACTAAGAAAGAAAAATCACTGCCAATTAAACTATGACATATCATCTGTTGTAAGACACATTC
>NW_007752748.1:8371-8731 GCF_000696425.1 Galeopterus variegatus
TCCTCTGTTAGAAGGAGAAAACTGGGTACAGCCCCGATTCAAAGTTAGCTTCTGTTTTTATAGTAAAGACAAGGATATTTCACAAGAAAAATCAGTTGATACAGTCATTTCAAAAGGACACAAAGACATGGGCAACATGACAATAGTTATCCATAGCTAAGTATAGCTTAAACAGTGGAACATAGTAAAATCATTAAAACTAACAGTGTATATTCCAAAGTATAATTAGTGAAATGTTAAGCTAATTACATTGTGATCAATATCTTTAACTTAAGATACAGCTATTTTTATAACAGCTTAAACAATCATTACATTCCTATGATTCTATCTGTGATTGTATCTTAAGTTTCCATTAACAAA
>NW_007752749.1:0-8731 GCF_000696425.1 Galeopterus variegatus
TTTTCATTTTGTAAATCCAGTTATATACATGTCACTCTGCCCTAGGCCTTTGAACTGCCCATCTCAGGAAGAGGCAGCCTCTCAGGACACTTTGCCTCACCCCCAGCCTGCCCCCAGGTCGAGTTTAGCCAACCCCTCGCTCATCGCCCCTGGGCCAGCATCTTCCTCCTCCAGTTCTCAGCACAGCCTCTGTTTCACCAGAATTTCTTCTGCTTCTCCCAGTCTCTGGAAGTGCCCGTCACCACTGGGCTAGATATCTCCACGGTCCTGGTGCCAGCGGTCCTCATTTTCACTCATTTTAATAATATGTACTTTTTCTTTCATTAATATCATCCTTTCACCTTCTCTTCACACAATCCAGCCCACACGACGCCACTTTCTCCATTCAGAAGCCACATAGCTGTGGCCACAAGCCAAGATCCCAAATTAACCTAAATTTTTCTTCTAATACTTGAAACATTAGCAAGTTCTGGGCAGAATGCCAGATGCTTTCCATCCCAGGCTATGAAGGGCATCATTACTAAATAAAATTGTGCCTGAAATTAAAAAGTCAGCTTTTCTTAACTCTTTGGTGACTTTTTAAAAATGCCTTTGTAATTTCGTACCCATGTGAACTATGGAGCACCCTGAGCATGACGGTTTCTATTTAACATTTTCTTCTTCACATTTAACCCGATTATTATACTGTTTTGTCAGACTCAGATAACAGGCAAATAGAAATTTAAAGAAGAAATCACTTTCACAAACTTGACCAATAGAAGGTCTTTGTCTGTAAATATGAGCAACCACACATCTCCTCTGCAGGTTAGTTTCCCGATTTGCAAAAAGGAAACCGTAATGGTACCCACCTGGGGGGGCTCAGATAAGACCCAAGATAGAGCTTGCACAGAGCATGTGTCCAAACATATTCATCATCTTCATTATTATTATTAGTGTGCAAGTCCATATGTCTCCTTTCATTTAAATTTTAACTCACTTTGAGTACATGGATTTTTCTGAATTCAAAATAGAACTTAATTATTCATCTCTGTTGTTGTATTTTTTTCTACCTAGAATAGTTTGGGTTTTAGGGGAGGTTTGTGGTGTTTGTTGTTTTACTTTTGTAAAGCGATAATATAAAGGGGCAACAAATTTATTGAGTAACTTTCTTTTTATATTACTGTTTGGTGAAGGCCTAGCATGAATATTAAAAGTTGCTTTTGGACACTACGCATTCTGATTTCTAGATAGAGTTCCAGACACATTGAAGAAATTGCAATCTGAGGCGATGAGAATTCTGAGTTTAAGGTGGAATAGAGAAAAACGTAGCCACAAAGAGCATTTTATAATGAGACAAAATCGATCACCCTGACTCTGGCCTTGTTCTCTCTCTGTGGAAGTCTCTCCTTTCCTTACAGCAAAATAATGTCAAAAGTTTGGTGTCATCAGAGAGAACTGTAAAAGCGGAATATGCAGAGACCACGGGAGGGTAAGATGTTCTCTACCTGAGGAATGCACTTTATCAGTAGTACTTTATCTAATATCCATTTTATTACTGCAAATAATATCCATTATTTACTGCAAAATCTACTGTATTATATAGTAAACATTTAAAATTCCTCGAAGTATTTATTCACTTAACAATAAATAAAAAGAGACTGGATGTAAAAAATAAGAGCTCTCCAGACATTTAAACATCAATTGCAACTTAAATTATTCACATGTCTAATACATCACATCTTTGTAACTGTTTTAAACCCCTTTAAGAATAAGTATAGAACAGCACAGTGATTTCAAAATGCATGCATATGTGTACACTGTAACTGCTCATAGAAGCGTTAATGCCATGATTTAGAATTTTCTTTGTAAATGGGAGATTTGGATCATGAAAGCCTGAAGTGTTTCTTACCTAAACTCTCATCTTTCCTGTTCTAAACCCGGGGCATTCATTCATCCAATTTCACTTGCCAGATTAGAATTCTTAATCATTTTAGATCTTTTTCTGTTTTAAAGCTGTGACAAGGATTATGAGCTCATCTATATTTTTACTGTAAATAATGCATTTAGTTACAAAGCAATTGAAGGCTTGTGCTTCCCAAGCCTTTAAGATACAAATAAATTTGCCTGAATCTAATAATCCTGGTAAGGGAATGTAATTTAGAATTGCCCTTGGTAAGGAAATGCCAGTTAGCCAAGTGTAAATTGCTAATATGATTGTGCTGACGTCTCACACAGGGCTCTTATTCACCCTCTGCTTTCCTAACCTTTCTCTCCCCGAACCAAGCTATACTCATAATGTAATTCCTAACCCTGAGGGAGGTGAGAATATAAAGGTGTAGAATGGGCCGTGGAACAACTCCTCATCTCACCATAAAGACAGGGCCGCAACTTCACTATGTTACGGCTCCTGTCTTCTGGGGGTGGGACTATCCCTCATTGAAGCTTTGGACTTAAACGCACTTATCTTCAGCCTATAAAGGTCATCTTACTAGAACTTCTAATGAATTGACCTATTAGAAGCAGATGGAAGACACTATTATCTTGGATGCAAATGACCCCGGTGTGCTTTTCATGAACTAGCAGAACAACCAGAAAATACCAGACTGACCAGGACTGCAGGGTCAGGATGGAGGCTGCTGCAGGACAAGTCCCTCCATTGGATGGGCCCAGACAGAGCATTTAAATCCTGACCATAAGCGTGTGATAAACCACTCCTCACCCACCCAGAGGTTGTAGCAGGATACAGACCACACTAAGACATGCAGATGTATCTCTAGGGTTGTTTGTGAGAAGATTCCAAATAGTTATTAAATATATCATCGTTACTAATGAAAGAATAGTGTACTTTGAGGGTAAAGAACTCATGTAGACATTTTTCAGGTATCAATGCAGATGTTAGGAACTTTTATTTTTATTTATTTATTTTTATTTTATTAATTTTATTCAATGAAGAGGATCAACATAGTCACAAGTTTCTTAAAAAATAGAAAAACCTCTGAAACATTTGCTTAAGAAAAAAGGAGAGCTCCACGAATAATCAATACAGGAAATAAAAACAGGAATAATTGTAGGCAGCAGGCATTTTATTTTATTTTATTTTATTTTATATTTTTTAATCAATACAGGAAATGAAAATGGGAATAATCATAGGCAGCAGGCATTTTATTTTATTTTTTTATTTTTAAAATTTTATCATTATACAATATAATCATTTTTTGTGGCCCTTTACCAGTTTCTCCCCAACCCCTCACATCCCCCCAACAACTTCCCACCTCTGGTGGCCTCAGTTCTATTCTCTAATTTTGAAAGTTCAATGAATTACTGTGATTATTGTATCTTTCTTTTTTTGTTTTTTGACTGGTAAGGGGATCACAACCCTTGGCATGTTGCGGGCTGCACCACGCTCAGCCAGTGAGAGCACCGGCCATTCCTGTATAGGATCCGAACCCACGGCCTCAATGCTACCAGCGCCATACTCTCCCAAGTGAACCACTGGGCCGGCCCTTTTTTTGTTTATTTTTATTTATTTATTTAATTAATTTATTTCTCTTTCTGTACCCGGCTTATTTCACTTAACATAATTTTCTCTAAGTTCATCCAAGTTGTGGCAGCAGGCATTTAAAATAACAATCAAAGAATACCATGAACAGGGCCGGCCTGGTGGCGCACTGCTACAGTGCGCCGCTTGGGAGTGCGGTGGCGCTCCTGCCGAGGGTTCAGATCCCACATACAGACCGGTTCCCGCTCACTGGCTGAGCGCGGTGCGGGCGCAGCACCGAGGTTTGCGATCCCGTTGCCGGTCCCGGTCCGGTACGGGCGCGACACTGAGGGTTGCGATCCGTTGCCGGTCACGAAAAAAGACAAAAAAAAAAAAAGAATACCACGAACAAACTTGGAATGCATTTGGAAACTTAAGAAAAAATGGACAATGTATTAGTCAAGGTTCTCCAGAGAGACAGAATCAATAGGATGTGTTATAAATGTATGAGAGGAGATTTATTAGGGGAATTAGCTCATGAGATTATGAAGCAAAGTCCCACAACAGGCCATCTGCAAACTGAGTGCCAGCAGCATGGCTCAGTCCAAGTCCGAAGGCCTCAGAACCAGGGAAGTTGATAGTGCTGTTGGTTTAAGTCCAGGAACCCAAAAGCTTTTTTCTCCATGTTTTTGTTATCTCTGGGTCCCCAGCATATTGGAAGGTTCCCACCCATATTGAGGGTGGGTCTTTCCCACCCAGTCCACTTGGGTCCACATGCTAATCTCTGCTGAAAACACCCTCATGGACACACCTAAAAAGATAGCTTTACCAGGTTTCTCAATATTGCTTTATCTAACCAAGTAGACACCTAGAATTAACCTCCACAGACAAATTCTAGTGTAGCATAAGTGTGTCAGAAAGGAGAGCTTTTACTTTTAAATAGAAACTACTAACATAGAAATTTTTAGAACAAATGGAAAACCAGGCAATGATCACCAATTTTGAGGAAAACACACAAGGAAGAGAAAATTAGGATTAGATTAGATATAACAGGAAAAAGGGGCTTCCAGTCAAGATGGTGGAATAGATGGTCCCCAGAGTCACTCTCTCCCACAAATCAACCATTTTACAACTATTAAAAAGCAATGACAGCCAAGCTGGGGCTGCTAGAGCTCAGAGGAAGAGGAGGAGAGACCTACAGAGTATATAAAGGTGGGAGAAGCCATGATGAGAGAAAGAAAAAACTTCTCTGACTGTTTTGTGCTACAGCTGCTTTAAGGCAGGAGCTGCTGAGCACATGGAGCAGGAGCTGGAAAAAAGCTACAGCTGTGCCTTTCAGATGAAGTTGCCTGGAGGTGGCAGGGGAGAAGAGGTCCTTGGTGGCCCCCAGGCCAGCAGTACCACCAACAGGGTTCCTGTGGACCCACATAGGACTGAAGAGACACAACAACTGAAAAAAAGGAGCCACTCAGAGGCCAGTGAGTCATCACAAGGGACCGGAGCATGGCACATCCCATGGGAAGTGTTTGGAGCACAGGCAGTGGGGGAGACAGGCCCACTGGGGGAATGCTGGGGCATAGCAAGGACAGCCGATCTGCCCCCCAATCAGTGCAGGACCACTCAGAGGAGACTGGTCAGGAATATAGAACTGCAAGGGATGCAGTTTGATGAAAAGACTCAGGCCCAGACCAGTGTTTCTATACAACCCAGGTGCACCAGATCTCACGAAACCTGGAAGTACCCATGAAGTCATCTATTAAAGCCTGAGCTGCACAAAAAGCCTTCCCTAGGGAATCAGCAGCAAAGCAGCAAGTTAGCCCAACCACAGAGCTCAAGTGCTGGTCCCCACAGGAAGTTACCCCATTTTAGAAGTAAGCAAAGGACAACAAATTAGTTCCAGTACAGAGTTTAAGTGGTGGGAACAGCAAATAATCCAACATAGAATTGAAAGAAAAAAACAAAGTATCTGCAACCAGAGACCAAGTTTGATATTAACTAGTAAAGGTCTCATTTCACCAAAGAACACCTATAACACCTAGAAGGACTGGAAGTCCCCAAGCCAGAAAGCGGGGAGGGCCGGGGGCCTCAACTATGCTCCCCAACACCTGCAACCAGTCACGAGGATGGGGGCCGAGGGCCTGGCCCACACACCCCTGACAAGTGCAACCAGCCCAGAGATGACCACTGAGCCACTGCAGGAAAAGCTCCGGGCTCTCCTGAGCCAGGGCAGTGGGGGGCCAAAGGCCTCGTCTATGCCCCCCCCCCACACTAGCAACTAGCCCAGTGGCGACCACTGAGCTGCCACAGGAGGTGCCCCAGGCTCTCCCGAGGTGAGGCGGAGCAGGGCTGAGGGGCTCGACCATGCCTCTCCCCATGCTCAACCAACCCAGTGATGACCAGCAAGACTTAGCAAGAAGGGCCCCAGTTTCCTGCCCTGGGGTGGTGGGGTATGAGGGCTACTGCCACGCCCCCTTGATATCTGCACCCAGCCCGGCAATGACCAAGCCACTGCTGGAAGCCCTCCAGTCTCCCCTGTGGGAATGTGGGGGGTGCAACAGGCCTCAGTCCCACCCCCTCCTCCTTCCTCCTTCTTCCATCCCATCTCTTTCCCCCCTCTCCCAACTGCTCTATAACATCATTGTAGAATGTAAAAAAATATTAATAAAATTTTTTTAAAAAGAAACAACAGGAAAAAAACAGTCCCCAGAGGAAACGAATAATAAAGTGAACAAACTAGAACTGGAGAACATCTTGCCTCTTCAGGGAGATTTAGGGGATAGTTAATCCATACAAACAAAAATGGGGTTCCATAAAAAAAGAACATCAGAGAACAAAAAAGAGCATTCAGTAAATAAAAATGGGATTATCAAGATGAAAAAAAAAATTTCCAGTGTAAGACCTGAAAAATGCAGTCAAGGAATTCTAAACAAAAGTAAACCACAAAGTCAAAGAGTTGGAACAGAGGAGGAAATCAGGTAAGAGAGGCTGAAACGAGTTGGGAAGGTCCAATCTGACAAGCAGTATTCAAAAAAGAGAGAGCAGAGAAAGTGAAAAGAAAGAAATCATTAAAAACCACCAAACGAAATAAAACAGGAAACAATTTCCCAGAACAGAAGCTTCATATTAGAAGGGCTTGGGCCGGCCCTGTGGCACACTCGGGAGAGTGCGGTGCTGGGAGCGCAGTGACGCTCCTGCCGCGGGTTCAGATCCTATATAGGAATGGCTAGGTGCAGGCGACACCACACCAAGGGTTGCGATCCCCTTACCGGTCACGAAAAAGACAAAAAAAAAAAAAAGAGAAGGGCTTAAGGACCCATTTGCTTAAACAAAACGGGCCCAGGTTTAGGCTGGGTCTTCCACTGGCCCAGCTGGTCTTGGGCCGTTAATCCAAACTGGCATCACCCTGCCCAGACTCCAGGGTCTCTCTGGGTATTTAAATAGCCTCCCACCCCACCCCCCCACACACACAGGGAAAATCTAACAATAAGAAACTATTGTAAAACGACACCAAAACTCTAGTGCTGCCCGACTGAAGGATGCCCCTAGAGACACTGACACTATTTTAGAGAGTTAGTCTTCCCTTTTAGAAAACAGCACTTTAGGTAAATGCATCCTGAAAATAAACATACACATACACACACACACATATTTAGTTATTTGTATCATTCTAAAGTTCCTTGAAAAGACGTATGTGTCAAGGACCATGGGAAGGGCACTGAGTGTGTGGGGCTGAAATTCAGACACACCGTTCCTGAATCAGCCTTGGAATGGAAAGCACCATGGAATACCAACATAGCAACTATCGTAACAGAGGCTCAACAACTAGACTTTTCTGAAATAAAGCCTAAGGCTACTTTTCAATGTTTATACCAGAAAGCATGCTTTTATGACAACTCCAAGAGGTACTCAGAAGTTGCTTTTATTGAAACATGTCTCTCTCTTTTAAGACTGCATAGCAGTTATTACTTTCTGACATTTTCTGTGTATTGCTTGTTTCTTTGTGCATTGTAATTTCCATAAAAGCTGGGACTTTGCACATGCTTGGCACATTCTAAATGCACTGTTAATGTTTATTGAATGAAACCTCCTGCGATACAGTTTTCTCATGTACCTATCTTTATGCCTCAAGAGACTCGTCAGTGCATGCTATCGCAGTTGGTGTTGATTAGCATGAGCACTGACCCTAGGCCCAGATTCACACTTCTCCTAGACAGAGCTTCTTTCAAACATATCATTCCCCTTAGCATACATATAAAAAGTAAATATTGGACGAAGGCTTTATTTATTGTAACAAACATAAAGGTCCATCAGTGGGGAATGTAGGATGTTGGAATTTGAAGGAGCCAAAATATAATACTGTTCTCTTTCCCTCTTCAGAGGGTTTTTTTTTTTTAAAGATGACTAGTAAGGGGGTCTTAACCCTTGACTTGGTGTTGTCAGCACCACGCTCTCCCAGTGAGCCACGGCCCGGCCCAGGGGATTTTTTTTTACGTCATAAGCATAAAAGAGATGAAATTCAAAATTCGTGTTTAGCTTCATTCGAGGATGGAACTGAAACATGAGGCCACGGGTGGGCTTTCTACTCCTCTCTCCATTTTCCAAGATGGTGCACCCAGGACTTAAGTCTCCTCCTGCAGCAGCAGAGGCTCCCTGCTGGGAACACTGCTGGAGGACGGCGGAAAGGGAGCACCCCTGAGCGGGAGACGAAAGGCCCAGAAAGGGTGGGGCTGCTTGGGCTCAGTTCTTCTCCTAGTCTCATCATTCAGATAATCACTCCTATCTATGGGGTAGAATCAAGTCTAGAATCACTAATACTGTTTCACCTCAGGAATGGAAATTCTCTCATGAAACATGAGAGAGAGGAATAAAATTTCTCTACATAACTAGTTTGTGGTACACTCAATGTTTTTTTTTTATTAAGCATCCACTTACAAGAATAAGGTCAGATCTACATATACCAATTCAAGAAATGTTCCAAAGGATATTAAAAGTGGAGGGAAAATTGCAACACTATGTATTACCTTCTTTTTTGTAAAAATCAATGAATGATTCTAATATATGTTAGTGTGTGTATAAATAAGAAAAAAGGAGGATTATGTGCCAAACTTAATGATGGTTATCTTTGGGAGGTGGGATTACAGGGGATGTCTATTATATTATAGTTTTGACAATATCTGAGTTTTGCATAGTGGAAAGGTGTTTCTTCTATAATCAGAAAAAATAATAACAAAGTGTAGAAAAAAGGGGATTAAATAGAAAACAGAAGACTTTTTT
>NW_007752750.1:0-3095 GCF_000696425.1 Galeopterus variegatus
GATGGGTGGATGGGTGGGTGGAGGGATGGATGGATGAAACAATGGGTGGATGGATGGGTGGGTGTATGGGTAGATGGGTGGGTGGAGGGATGGATGGATGGGTGGATGTATGGGTGGATGGGTGGGTGGAGGGATGGATGGATGAAAGAACATGCTCATTCCTCTCTTTCTTGGAAACAACTGAGCAAAAGAAGAGGGACTAAGAAAAAATGAGAGAAACTGGGAAACATCCTACTTCCAGCCTCCACACCTCTGTTTATGCCATTACCCCTTCAGGGGCACCTTACTTTTTCTCTCTGTCTTTCCACATCACATAGGCCATTCATGGCCCTGGCTTCAATCTGTCGACGGACAGGCACCCAGAAACCCAGAGAGGTTGCTCCCACTGCACCTTCCTCTGGCTTATTGTGCGTGCCTTTTGCTTCACACACACGTCCCCACTCTGTGCCAGGCATGGGGCTGAGCTTCAAAAAGAGGCAGAATGAGCAGAGGCAGGAAGGCACAGAACTCCCAGACAGGGAGGGTCAGGGTACATCCCTGTCCAGCTTGGAGTCTGACACAGCTGCACACAGGAAGCCAGAACAATAAGAAAACTCCTACTTAATCTTCAAAACCCAACACAAATGTCCCCTCTTGCATAAACCCCGACTCTACCAGGCAAGTCCTGCCCTCCTACCAGAGCCCCCAACCTATACCACATAGGGATGTGGGGGCATCTTTTTCTGTTTCCCTCAGTCCAAGAGCACTTTCAGGGCCAGGCCTGGGTTTCTGGCACTGCCTGGTAGAGAGGATTAGGACTGTCCTTAGAGTGTAACTGTTCCCTAGAGATTAGCACCACACTCCCTCACCCCCAGTCAGAGAACTGGCTTTAGCCAAGACACGCACAGGAGTAGAAGTTCATCCTTAAGTCTGTCCACTTTCCCACCAGCTGCTATTACAGCATCACAGAGGACCTTGACCCCCTGCCAAGTCTGGGTCCTGACAGATCTTACACTACTTCCTCATGCCTTGGAAGCCAGAAGGAGGTTAAGCAAATCTAGGCAAGTTTGGGATGGCCCGTGGCCAGAGGGGCTGGCCATGCAGGGAAGGGGGCTCTGGAGCTTCCTCCTTCCAGGAAGCCCTGCTGGGCTGAGCAGGGAGTAAGGCCCTTGTGCTAAGGAAACAGAGGAGGAGTGAAAAGCCACCCACCTCTCCCACCAATGGGAAGCTCCCCCTTGGGAACCTATGGCCCCCACTCCCTCAGCAGCTGGCCCCGACCTCCATCCCCAGAGAGACCCCCCTCCCAACCCACAGCTCCTCAGGACAGGGCCCAGATCCTGGAGTGCCAGCCTGATGGCCAGATGGCAGTTGTCCCCTCAGACCACGGGACAGAGCCACATTCCCTCACACCCCAAGGCAGGCTGGGCACCAAGAGACCAGCTCCATCCTCTGTCCCCACCCAGCAGCCTTGGGGCACCAGAGAAGGTGCTACAGAGACTGGATCCAGCCATGTGACCACCCCACCTCAACCGCATTCAAATAGGGACTTAAATATATTTCCTGAGCCTGGTGGGGGCGGCCACAGTCAAATCCACCTCCCCGTGCAGCCTGGGCCCCTGCAGAAATCCCTGCAGAGAAAATGCTGCCGTTCTAGGCTCCAAAACCCCAGGACCCATTCTCGGAGCCCACAACCAGGCCCTGCCTCAGTATCTCCCCAGGGATGGATGAAGAGGGGAAGACCAGAGCCCTGGGGCTGCAGCCCCCGCCTGCCCTACATTGCCCCAGGCCCCGGCAGGAAGCCAAGGGGAAGGAAGATGTGAAGGGAAGGAAGGGGCCCAGGGCCTAGGAGGAGGAGACGCATGTGGGGGAAGAAGTTGGTGGAGGCCCCTCCCCTACAGCCAGAATCGGGGGTCAGAAGGAGTCAACCCCAGGCACCGGCTTGGCCATCAGGGGGTTCCTAGGTGTCCCCTGGGATCCCCAGATGGTCCCATCTGGGGGCTTGCGCCCCAGTAGAGTCAGCCTGGAGCTTGGAAGAGTTAACCCCTAGTTTGCTAGTTCTCAGCCTAGATGAGGCCCGACTCACGGCCTATTAATGCATTCAAGGGGTCTCTTAATTTTGGGTGGGCCACCCCAGAATCTCAGCGTGTGATCACCCCTGGACCTATAAGCCTATTCCCCCTACTCTGCTGGCCCAGAGGTGGACTGCATGGATCCCCTCCTGTGTCAGCCCGGGGCGCCCCCCACCTCGACGCCTTGGCACACCAGCCAGCTGTGGGCTCACCTGGGACATCTGGGGGCGCAGGTTGACCTCACGTAGGTTGATGGCCTGGGGCAGCAGGTTGTTAAGCAGCTGACACAGAAGGACGCCATCCCGAAGGGCCTGCGCCAGCTCACACACCTGAGCCCCATCCCAGGTGACACGGTGGCTGGGCGGCAGCACTCGGCATTGGATCAGCCAGTGGGTACACTGGCGCCACAGCTCCATGGTGGCTGCCTGCCCCTGCCGTCCCGTGCACCCTTGCGGCCTCCACCACCCACCCGCTTGCCCGCCTGCGGAGCGACAGCTAGTGCTACCACTTCCTCTTCTTTGCCTGTAACTGTCGCCCTGAGAGGGGGTGGAGGAGGAGGAGCCGTGGGGCACGCAGGGGGGTGGGGGGCTGCACCCGACGCCCAGCCCCACCCCATGCCCTCCACACAGGATCTGGCCTCTCTTTTCTCCAGCAACTCAACACAGGCCTGGGCACCAGGGAGGGGGCAGCTGGGGGGACTCAGGCTGGCTAGACTGTGAGGCAGGCCGCCTTCCTCCATATCCCACCGATTGGCAACGTGAGCAGTGCCACCCTCTGAAACATACCCAGAATCCGCCCACGTGTCACCCCTTCCTCCACCCTGGTCTGGCCCCATCATCGTTGGCCTGGACCATCACAGTCACCTCCAGTTTGTTCCCTGACTCTAGCCTCTGCCTACCCTACCCTCCACCCCCAGTCTGTCTTCCCTGCAGCAGCTGAAGAGCGCTTGTAAGCACTGGAGTCAGTGCGGGTTCCTTCTCTGTCTACAGCCCTCCATGGCTCCCACTTTCCTCAGGGAAAAGCCCATGTCCTCCCTGAAGCCCACAG
>NW_007752750.1:8473-8731 GCF_000696425.1 Galeopterus variegatus
TGCTGTTTGCTGACATTTCTATAAAATGTGGCCTTTTAACACCCTTAAAAATGGCGTTGCACGCTAAAGCAATGTGCAGGTCCAACTTTTCTCACGTCCCGAGAATCCCGAAGTGTGCACATAGATGGCTGAGAAGCTATGGACATTTGTCAATTAAATCCCCCTGCTTAGAGTGTTTTTTCACCTAGAGATCTCCCTGGCTCATCCCTCAAAATCCGTCCAGGTTTTACTCAATAAGATCTTCCCTGGTCCCTCTAT
>NW_007752751.1:0-225 GCF_000696425.1 Galeopterus variegatus
AGGCCGAGCACATCGATCCAAGTAAACTCATCAGACCGAGATCATCGATCTAAGTAAACTCTTCAGACCGAGCTCATCGTTCTAATAAACTCATAAGAACGAGATCATCGATCTAAGTAAACTCATCAGACCAAGATGATCGATCAAAGTAAATTAATCAGACGAAGCTCATTGGTCTAAGTTAACTCATCAGACTAAGATGTTCGATCTAAGTAAACTCATCAG
>NW_007752751.1:1033-1632 GCF_000696425.1 Galeopterus variegatus
ATCATCGATCTAAGTAAACTCATCAGACCGAAATCATCGATCTAAGTAAACTCATCAGGCCAAGCTCATTGATCTAAGTAAACTCATCAGAACGAGCTCATCGATCTAAGTAAACTCATGAGACCAAGATGTTCGATCTAAGTAAACTCATCAGACGAAGCACATTGATCTAAGTAAACTCATATGACCGAGCTCATCGATCTAAGTAAATTCATCGGACCGAGCTCATCAATCAAATAAACTCATCAGACCAAGCTCATCAATCTAATTAAAGTCATCAGACCAAGTTCATTGATCTAGAGAAACTCATCAGAGCAAGATCATCGATCAAATTAAACTCATCAGACCGAGCTCATAGATCTAAGTAAACTCTTCAGAGAAAGCTAATCGATCTAAGTAAACTCATCAGACCGAGCTCATCGATCAAAGTAAACTCATCAGACCAGGCACATCGATCTAAGTAAACTCATTAGAGAAAGCTAACCGATCTAAATAAACTCATCATACCGAGCTCATAGATCGAAGTAAACTCAACAGGCCGAGCTCATCGATCAAACTAAACTCATCAGACCAAGCACATCGACCTAAGTAAACTCTTC
>NW_007752751.1:3192-6635 GCF_000696425.1 Galeopterus variegatus
TCGACCTAAGTAAACTCATCGGACCGAGCTCATCGATCTAATTAAACTCATCAGACCAATCACATCGAACTAAGTAAACTCATCTGACCAAGCTCATCGATCTCAGTAAACTCAACAGACAAGCACATTGATCTAAGTAAATTCATCAGAGTGAGATCATCATCGATCAGAGTAAACTCATCAGACCGAGCTCATTGATCTAAGTGAACTCATCAGAGAAAGCTATTCGATCAAAGTAAACACATCAGACTAAGCCCTTCGTTCTAAGTAAACTCACCACACCAAGCTCATCGATCTAAGTAACCTAATCAGACCAAGCACATTGATCTAAGTAAACTCAGCAGACCAAGCTCATCGATCTAAATAAACTCATCAAACCAAGCTCATCGGTCTAAGTATACTCACCAGACTGAGCTCATCGATCTATGTAAACTCATCAGACCAGGCACATCGATCTAAGTAAACTCATCAGACAAAGCTGATCGATCTAAGTAAACTCATCAGACCGAGCTCATCGATCTATGTAAACTCATCAGACCGACCTCATCGATCAAACTAAACTCAAAAGACCAAGCTCATTGGTCTAAGTTAACTAATCAGACCAATATGTTCGATCTTAGTATACTCATCAGACCAAGCACATCAACCTAAGTAAACTCATCGGACCGAGCTCATTGATCTAATAAAACTTATCAGACAATGCCCATCGATCTAAGTAAACTCATCAGAGAAAGCTCATCGATCTACGTAAACTCCTTAGACCAGGCTCATCGATCAAACTAAACTCATCGGACCAAGCACATCGACCTAAGTAAACTCATCAGACCGTGCTCATCGATCTAAGTAATCTCATTAGACTGAGATCATCGATCTAAGTTAACTCATCAGACCAATGTCATCGATCTAAGTAATCTCATTAGACTGAGATCATCGATCTAAGTTAACTCATCAGACCAATGTCATCGATCTAAGTAAACTCATCCGAGAAAGCTAATCGATCTAAGTAAACTCATCCGAGAAAGCTAATCGATCTAAGTAAACTCATCAGACCAAGATGTTCAATCTAAGTAAACTCATCAGGCCAAGCACATTGATCAAAGTAAACTCTTCAGACCAAGCACATCGATCAAAGTAAATTCATCGGACCGAGCTCATCGATCTAAGTATACTCATCAGACCGAGCTCATCGATCTAAGTAAACAGCACATTGATCTAAGTAAACTCAGCAGACCAAGCTCATCGATCTAAATAAACTCATCAGACCTAGCTCATCGATCTAGGAGAAAAAATCAGACCAAGCTAATCGATGTAGGATTACTAATCAGACCTGACTAATCGATCGCAGAAAACTAATCAGACCAAGCAAATTTATCTAGGAAAACTAATCAGACCAGGCTTATTGATCTAAGTAAACTCTTCCGACGAACCACATCGATATAAGTAAACTCATCAGACCAAGCTCATTGATCTAAGTAAATTCAACAGACCAGCCTAATCATTCTAAGTATACTCATCAGACCGAGCTCATCGATCTAAGTAAACAGCACATTGATCTAAGTAAACTCAGCAGACCAAGCTCATCGATCTAAATAAACTCATCAGACCTAGCTCATCGATCTAGGAGAAAAAATCAGACCAAGCTAATCGATGTAGGATTACTAATCAGACCTGACTAATCGATCGCAGAAAACTAATCAGACCAAGCAAATTTATCTAGGAAAACTAATCAGACCAGGCTTATTGATCTAAGTAAACTCTTCCGACGAACCACATCGATATAAGTAAACTCATCAGACCAAGCTCATTGATCTAAGTAAATTCAACAGACCAGCCTAATCATTCTAAGTATACTCATCAGACCGAGCTCATCGATCTAAGTAAACAGCACATTGATCTAAGTAAACTCAGCAGACCAAGCTCATCGATCTAAATAAACTCATCAGACCTAGCTCATCGATCTAGGAGAAAAAATCAGACCAAGCTAATCGATGTAGGATTACTAATCAGACCTGACTAATCGATCGCAGAAAACTAATCAGACCAAGCAAATTTATCTAGGAAAACTAATCAGACCAGGCTTATTGATCTAAGTAAACTCTTCCGACGAACCACATCGATATAAGTAAACTCATCAGACCAAGCTCATTGATCTAAGTAAATTCAACAGACCAGCCTAATCATTCTAAGTATACTCATCAGACCGAGCTCATCGATCTAAGTAAACAGCACATTGATCTAAGTAAACTCAGCAGACCAAGCTCATCGATCTAAATAAACTCATCAGACCTAGCTCATCGATCTAGGAGAAAAAATCAGACCAAGCTAATCGATGTAGGATTACTAATCAGACCTGACTAATCGATCGCAGAAAACTAATCAGACCAAGCAAATTTATCTAGGAAAACTAATCAGACCAGGCTTATTGATCTAAGTAAACTCTTCCGACGAACCACATCGATATAAGTAAACTCATCAGACCAAGCTCATTGATCTAAGTAAATTCAACAGACCAGCCTAATCATTCTAAGTATACTCATCAGACCGAGCTCATCGATCTAAGTAAACTCAATCGATCTAAATAAACTCATCAGACCTAGCTCATCGATCTAGGAGAAAAAATCAGACCAAGCTAATCGATGTAGGATTACTAATCAGACCTGACTAATCGATCGCAGAAAACTAATCAGACCAAGCAAATTTATCTAGGAAAACTAATCAGACCAGGCTTATTGATCTAAGTAAACTCTTCCGACGAACCACATCGATATAAGTAAACTCATCAGACCAAGCTCATTGATCTAAGTAAATTCAACAGACCAACCTAATCATTCTAAGTATACTCATCAGACAGAGCTAATCGATCTAAGTTAACTCATCAGACCAAGCTCTTTGATCTAAGAAAACTCATCTGACTAAACACTTCGATAAAGGTAAACTCATCAGTCCAAGCTAATTGATCTAAGTAAATTCAACAGACCAACCTAATCATTCTAAGTATACTCATCAGACAGAGCTAATCGATCTAAGTTAACTCATCAGACCAAGATGATCGATCTAAGTAAACTCATCACACCGAGCTCATCGATCGAAGTAAACACATCAGGCCGAGCACATCGATCCAATTAAACTCATCAGACCGTACTCATCGATACAAGTAAACTCATCAGACCGCGCTCATCGTTCTAATAAACTCATCAGACCGAGATCATCGATCTAAGTAAACTCATCAGACCNTCATCAGACGAAGCACATCGATCTAAGTAAACTCATAAGACCAAGCTCATCGATCTAAGTAGACTCATCAGACCGAGCTAATCGATCAAAGTAAGCTCATCAGACGAAGCACATCGATCTAAGTAAACTCATAAGACCGAGCTCATCAATCTAAGTAAATTCATCAGAACCAAGCTCATCGATCAAATAAACACATCAGACCAAGTTCA
>NW_007752751.1:7190-7406 GCF_000696425.1 Galeopterus variegatus
AGACCAATGTCATTGATCTAAGTAAACTCATCAGACCAATGTCATCGATCTAAGTAAACTCATCAGAGAAAGCTAATCGATCTAAGTAAACACATCAGACCGAGCACATCCATCAAAGTAAACTCATCAGACTGAGGTCATCAATCAAACTAAACTCATCAGACCAAGCACATCGATCAAAGTAAACTCATCGGACTGAGGTCATCAATCAAACTA
>NW_007752751.1:8386-8730 GCF_000696425.1 Galeopterus variegatus
CATCGATATAAGTAAACTCATCAGACCAAGCTCATTGATCTAAGTAAATTCAACAGACCAACCTAATCATTCTAAGTGTACTCATCAGACAGAGCTAATCAATCTAAGTTAACTCATCAGAGCAAGCTCTTTGATCTAAGAAAACTCATCAGACCAAGCACTTCGATCAAGGTAAACTCATCAGTCCAAGCTAATTGATCTAAGTAAAGTCATCGGACAGAGATAATTGATGTAAGTAAACTCATCAGACCGAGCTCATCGATCTAAGTAAACTCATCACACCGAGCTCATCGATCGAAGTAAACTCATCAGGCTGAGCACATCGATCAAAGTAAACTCATCAG
>NW_007752752.1:0-4235 GCF_000696425.1 Galeopterus variegatus
TCAATGAAACCATTAACAGGCAAGACAATTTTCATACCTCTCAGTTACCAAGACTTACAAAAAGTTGCACAGTAGTTCAAAGATAATAAACAGGGCTAGAATCCGATAACCTAGAATGTTATACAGTAGACAATGCATAGCTATCTACTAAAATACAAATTTGGTTTTTTTACAATGCACAATATACAGTGTGAGCACACATATGTACATATTATGAATGGTATATGAACAATTTTTTCATAAGTTACAAACAAAAATCAAATGAATAACAATAGACATTAGTGGCCAAAGTCGGGAAAATAATCACTCTTATTAATTGTTGATGGAAAACTACATTGTTTCAACATAATTGGAAGAAAATTTCTGAATATTTGACAATATTTTGATATTATACAGCTGTTGAAATAGCACACCTACATCTGTAAATTTGTCTTATGCAAATACAGGTACAAATATGCATGTTTCAAATATATCAAACATGTATGTTTGTACACACAACATTTATCTCAGTTTTTTAAATAATAATGAAAGCCAGTGACAACATACATGTTCATCAGTATGGGTGAGACTAAATAATCTGTGGTACAGCTATACAATAAAATATGAGAGATAAAAGTAATGTGGCAGATCTATACACTATTGATAGGATGATCTCCAAAATATCTTAAGTGAGAAAAATGAGGTTCAAACAATCATACAATGTATCCATAAATAAATAAATCTGTATTTCCAATGCTCGTATAGTAAGTTTCTCTTAACCCTGCTAAAGAATTTGTTTTACTGAATGCTATGACAATACTATGCAGATGTTTTAACTGGTTCAAAGGAAAAGTCAAGAGAACACAAATTAGATGGAGTAAAAGAATATTGAATTGCTTTGGAGACTGACTTCGGGAGTGGCAAGTCAATGAAACCATTAACAGGCAAGACAATTTTCATACCTCTCAGTTACCAAGACTTACAAAAAGTTGCACAGTAGTTCAAAGATAATAAACAGGGCTAGAATCCGATAACCTAGAATGTTATACAGTAGACAATGCATAGCTATCTACTAAAATACAAATTTGGTTTTTTTACAATGCACAATATACAGTGTGAGCACACATATGTACATATTATGAATGGTATATGAACAATTTTTTCATAAGTTACAAACAAAAATCAAATGAATAACAATAGACATTAGTGGCCAAAGTCGGGAAAATAATCACTCTTATTAATTGTTGATGGAAAACTACATTGTTTCAACATAATTGGAAGAAAATTTCTGAATATTTGACAATATTTTGATATTATACAGCTGTTGAAATAGCACACCTACATCTGTAAATTTGTCTTATGCAAATACAGGTACAAATATGCATGTTTCAAATATATCAAACATGTATGTTTGTACACACAACATTTACTCTCAGTTTTTTAAATAATAATGAAAGCCTGTGACAACATACCTCTTCATCAGTATGGGTGAGACTAAATAAACTGTGGTACAGCTATACAATAAAATAGGAGAGATAAAAGTAATGTGGCAGATCTATACACTATTGATAAGATGATCTCCAAAATATCTTAAGTGAGAAAAATGAGGTTCAAACAATCATACAATGTATCCATAAATAAATAAATCTGTATTTCCAATGCTCGTATAGTAAGTTTCTCTTCTGTTTAGCGCTGGTGTCAATATGACTCCTAAGTGTTTCTTTTATGTAGCATTCTCCAAGAATATGTTTTGATCAGCCTTCTGGAGAGCTGTGGACTTGCTTTTGTTGGCTTTTAGCATATGTGTTGCTAAGTTGTTGTTGTGTTGTGAAATTGAGTAGAGTGGTAGAATGCAAATTCCTTTGAGAAAATGAGCTCCTGAGTTGACTCCCAAAATAGCATAGTGCTCTTTAGGTTTTGCTTTCTTAGCCTTGCAGTAAAGAGCCCCTGAATAACAATCTGAAAGGCCATTTCAAAGTCCTTGAAGAAATGTACAAAATATTATGAGAAATGATATTCTCAACAAAGGTTTAGAGAATGTGTTGCTAACAGAGAATGTGAATGCTATAGTCCTCAATTCAATGCTTGATATTCATGGCCAACCTTGACCCAAGCAAATGAATATAGTGTTTTGTTTTGTTTTTTTCCTTTGATCGATAAGGGGATTGCAACCCTTGGCATGGTGCGGTCTGCACCACGCTCAGCTAGTGAGCGCACCAGCCATCCCTATATAGGATCCGAACCCGTGGCCTCGGTGCCACCAGCGTCGCACTCACCTGAGTGAGCCATGGGACCAGCCTGAATATAATGTATTTCTAATTAGATTTCCTTGCATGGGAGAGAGGAATCATACTTTTAATCCCTGATATATAGTATTTTAGTATGGTGACCTTTCAGTAAAGGTACATGCTTGATTAGAAAACATTTTAAACACCCTTGCCTTTGGAAGACAGAGCTATAAATGGTAAAGGCAGTGAAATGATCCCCCAAACCAATATAGACTCTCCAAAGGTCAAGATGAAGCAGCCCATCTATTTAACTGCCCAAATATATGAGGCGTTCATCTCAGTACAAAGGAGTTTCATACAAAAGATCATTAAAAAAAACAGTGGCACTAAATTAGGCAACTTTATAGTTGTATTAATAAGATAAAATTTTGTAAATTTATATATACACTATGCGATATTTTAGAAACTATAATTCCATTGTTTAGAGATCATGATTTTTCTTTGCCATCACATANTGGTACAGCTATACAATAAAATGAGTGATAAAAGTAATGTGGCGGATCTATACACTGTTGAGAGGATGATCTCCAAAATATAAGTGAGAAAAATGAGGTTCAAACAATCATACAATGTATTCATTAATAAATAAATCTGTTATTTACAATGCTCGTATAATAAGTTTCTCTTCTGTTTAGCGCTGGTGTCATTATGACTTCTAAGTGTTTCTTTTATGTATCTTTCTCCAAGAATATGTTTTGATCAGTCTTCTGGAGAGCTGTGGACTTGCTTTTGTTGGCTTCTAGCATATGTGTTGCTAAGTTGTTGTTCTGTTGTGAAATTGAGTAGAGTGGTAGAATGCAAATTCCTCTGAGAAAATGAGCTCCTGAGTTGACTCACAAAATAGCATAGTGCTCTTTTGGTTTTGCTTTCTTAGCCTTGCACTAAAGAGCCTCTGAAGAACAATCTGAAAGGCCATTTCAAAGTCCACGAAGAAATGTACAAAATATTATGAGAAATGATATTCTCAACAAAGGTTTAGAGAATATGTTGCTAACAGAGAATGTGAGTGCTATAGTCCTCAATTCAATGCTTTGATATTCACCGCCAACCTTGACCCAAGCAAATGAATATAGTGTTTTGTTTTGTTTTCTTCCTTTGACTGGTAAAGGGATTGCAACCCTCCGCATGGTGCGGTCTGCACCACGCTCAGCCAGTGAGCGCATCGGCCATCCCTATATAGGATCCGAACCCGCGGCCTCGGTGCCACCAGCACCGCACTCTCCCGAGTGAGCCACTGGGCCAGCCCGAATATAATGTATTTCTAATTAGATCAGCACCGCACTCTCCCGAGTGAGCCACTGGGCCAGCCCGAATATAATGTATTTCTAATTAGATTTCCTTGCATGGGAGAGAGGAATCATAATTTTAATCCCTGATATATAGCATTTTAGTATGGTGACCTTTTAGTAAAGGTACATGCTTGATTAGAAAACATTTTAAACACCCTTGCCTTTGGAAGACAGAGCTATAAATGCTAAAGGCAGTGAAATGATCCCCCAAACCAATATAGACTCTCCAAAGGTCAGGATGAAGCAGCCTATCTATTTAACTGCCCAAATATATGAGGCATTCGTCTCAGTACAAGGCAGTTTCATACTAAAGACCATTAAAAAAACAATGGCACTACATTAAGCAACTTTATAGTTGTATTAATAAGATAAAATTTTGTATATTTATGCATACACTATGTGATATTTTACAAACTATAATTCCTTTGTTTAGAGATCATGATTTTTCTTTGCCATCGCATAATAGCAATTTTTATTACAAAAAGTTTGCCAGATATTATATCAGATTAATTTAAGAAGGCTTCCAGTGAATTAGAAAAGCCTCATCAGCAAAAAAGGTATTTCTAACGACTTCCTAAAAGAAAAACTTCCCTCACTAAAGGCTGTTGTTGTTTTCTATTTCTGTGAGAATTAATACATTGCTTTCTGCTTTGCTGAATTTTTAAACTTCCTGATATAC
>NW_007752752.1:5768-6628 GCF_000696425.1 Galeopterus variegatus
AGAGTAAACTGTCCTCAAGATTTAATCCTTGTCCTTTGACTTTCATGAGGTACATGTTCCTCGTTTTCTTATTCATAACTTTGACCTATATGTGGGGTAGTGAGATTTATGTGATGAGTTCATTGGTACTCTTTAAGCAGGATATTCATTTTCTAACATGCATAAGACATTCACAATATTTTTCAGGTCCCATTGCTTGCTATTAATGAGATCTGAGTATCATAATCTAAAACAGAAAAGAATGACAAGACGAGCAATAATTTAAATTAGAATACCATGAGATATCTTCTGTAGGGGGAAAAAAAAACATGAATTGTGTACATTTGTGGAAACTAAAATAAAAAATAAATAAGTAACAAAATTATAGGATCTTTAAAGACTTCAAAACAGTATAACAATACTGACTAGTGAAACTAACCAAGAGTCTACTGAGGAAGATAGAGTAAGGTTATTGTTCCCATGTTAAAAATGAGAAAACAGAGAAAAATGAAGAAAAAGAGAAAAGGAGTAAATGACTTTCATCGGTCCAAAAAACAATTTAGTAACTGAGGCAATCATTTCACAATGGTGCTAGGTGCAAGAAGTTCACAGCATCATTTTCCTTCTGTGCCAAATCCAAACTTTCAGACTGCTAAAGTGTAAACAATGTAGCAATAGCAGTCATCACAAGCTAACATAAAAGGGACTGAAAGGAGGTCTGGGGGTGATCTGGGGTAAAGATAGAGAAAGGGGTCAATGTTGGCAGTAGATGGCCTAGGTTTCCACTCACTCAGTGGAAACAAACTAAATTTTTAAGCTTTCAAAATTGCTAGAGTCATTTTAGGTTTAGAGAAAAGTCTCCACATACAAGGATCGCAACT
>NW_007752752.1:8418-8730 GCF_000696425.1 Galeopterus variegatus
TGTGTTATCCTCCTTCCCAGAATGTTGGATGCAGGTCTCAACCTTAGAAAAAAGTGTTCATAGGCCGACCCTGTGGCTCACTTGGGGGAGCGCAGCGGTGCTGGGAGCGCCCGAGGCCGCAGGTTCGGATCCTATACAGGGATGGCTGGTGCGCTCACTGGCGGAGCGCAGTGCGGGCGACACCATGCCAAGGGTTGCGATCCCCTTACCAGTCACAAAAAAACCAAAAACAAACAAATAACAACGACAACAAAAAAAGAAAAAAGTGTTCATAAGGATGCTGTGTTGGATGTCTCTTGTTTGCTCCCTCAA
>NW_007752753.1:0-229 GCF_000696425.1 Galeopterus variegatus
ACCCGTCTCTGTGACTTTCCAGCACCGGTCCTCAACACCAGCTGCAACGTTTTCTTCACTCTTGAGGAAGAATCCAGCGGGCCCGGCTCTTCTCTGTTTGCCAGATCTTAAGTCTGGGTTCCTTCTGAGCGTGGTCCGCTCCTAGTCCAAGCAGTGTGGCTGCAGACGGCAAGGCCACGTGGCGAAGCCCACCCACTCCACAGGTCCTTCCAGCTGGACGCGAGTCTGT
>NW_007752753.1:3598-4109 GCF_000696425.1 Galeopterus variegatus
AAAAGGTCAACAGTGCCAAGTTGAGAAACCCTCCTTTATATCCAAGATCTGACTCAAACAGAAGTCCCAAAGGGGAGTTATTTGACAAGTTTCTTGGCTTCTCTCCCGATCACCTATGTGAGCACCATACGCATTATCTGAATGTCCCAGTTACTTAACTTTCTCCTGATTAAGATATACCAATCCTTCTCGAGCTCAAATGAGAAAGGACAGCTTTCCCCCTTGGTCTTCCAAGCCCACTATAGATGGTACAGTAAAGACACAATCCCTAACAGGGACATGTTGAAGAGCCCCAGTCCAGCAACAGGACTGTGGAGGTGAACCCAGCATGCGGGGCTGGCCCCACATGAAAACAGCACGCAGCTGGATTCCCCAGCGGGAACCTGGAGAGACTGGTCACATGCTGTTTAATCAGACAAAAGAGTTGAAAGAGTACTAAAAAGATGCTCTGAAACTCATCTTCCCAATACCAGTGGAAGCAACGAACCACCAGAAAACAACAGGAGTCAGA
>NW_007752753.1:5783-6457 GCF_000696425.1 Galeopterus variegatus
GTTTATTTTGTGTGTGTGTTTGTTAGTTGGTTGGTATGCTATTCACAGGACTCTCTCCTATCCCCCCAAAATTTTCAACCAAAACCTTTGCTATATTTCACTTGCAGGATACAGTGTAAGAAGGGACACAGGCATACCAACTAGCAAGAGTGTCCCTCAAAGTAGCTTCTGTTATAAAAGCCACATCTGACATCTGGTATGTGGACAGAGCTATTTGTACACCAAGCTGACCGGCCTTCCCTCACCCACTATTCTCCCAACCACAGGGATTCCAGCCAATGTCCAGGAAATCATCAATATGATAGATTATTTTATATTTTTAAATAGATATATATAGAAATATCTATAAATACCTATATATAGATATATCTGTACATTTTTCCTTTTCCTACATTTTGGAAAACTGGGCACATTTTTTTCCATCTTAAAAAACAGCAAGAAGGGGTCACCATGTTTCCCAGTCCCTGCTCCCCACCGTAATATAGCTCAGTGGGATAGAGCAATAGGCTAGTAATTAACCTTACAATACTTTACAACGGTACCAAGTGCTTCCAATAGATCATCTAAACAATCCTCACAAAACCCTGTGATTTAGGCACCGTCTTCCATTTGGCCGGTTAGAAGCTAGAGCCTAACCTGGGCACGTTCACATGGCCAGGAAGAAGAGGTGCTGG
>NW_007752753.1:8146-8730 GCF_000696425.1 Galeopterus variegatus
CAGCCCCCAGCCCCCAGCCCCAGCCTCTTCCCCAGCTCCAGCTCCCACAGTGACTCCGGGAACCAGCCAGTGCTCTGCATCGAGACACCACACTAAGCTGCCAGGTGCCACCACAACAGACTCATGTAAGCTGGGCCTTTTTTTATTATTTTTTGCTCTTGGAGTCAGGGTTGATTTCTCAGAAATTTAGCAAAGATTAATAAAAGCAAATTACCAAACTTTTAATTTCCTTGCTAGAGAAAGTCAGGAATATCAAAATCATAGAAAATTCAAAATTATAGAAAATCCCTAGAACTCATTTCATCCAGTAGCTTCACTGGCAGGACTACAGAACTCTTTCAAAGGTCCCCACTTTAAAGTAAAGATGGCATAGCTTGAAAACGTACCTACGGGTGCACTGTACACAAATGGAGAGAAAGAGCTGTTGCTCCCCTGCCTGCCAGGAGGATGCATCAGGAACAGGGCGGAGAAGCTCTCACAGGTGGAAAGCTCTAGGTTGTCTATCAGTCTCGGTGGTAATTACAAACTTATTTGAATCACAGAATGACCACCTCCAGACATAAGCCAAAGAGCAGCCTCTAAAC
>NW_007752754.1:0-310 GCF_000696425.1 Galeopterus variegatus
AAACCTCCAGTGAGTGTTTTTGGCAGAGATATACACCACACTTTTCAAGCCAGCTTGAATGTTATCTGCATTGTGATTTTGCTTATAATTTCCGAACGCAAACTGTTTGGAGCTCAACTTCTCTTGTAACTGCCAAATCTTCTGTTCAGTGAGTTATGCTGGATTCTAAGTGGGGAAGCTTCTCTAACGCTTTTTGTCAGAGATTTTGAAACAGAAGTCTCACAAGCCGTTTCTCCCATAGGCTTCAAAGGGCTTACAAATAGAACTTGCAAACCTGAATTCCTACATGCTAGATGTGAGAAGCACATTC
>NW_007752754.1:5585-6627 GCF_000696425.1 Galeopterus variegatus
GGCTTTCACATAGAACTTGCAAACCTGAATTCCTACATGCTAGATGTGAGAAGCAAATTCTACTCTCTGTTCCCATAGACTTAACGTGGATTATAAAAGCTGAACCTCCAGGGAATGTTTTTGGCAGAGATATACACCACACTTTTTAAGAATGCGTGAATGACTTTTGCAGTGAGATTTCGCTTCTAATTTCCGATAGCAAACTGATTAGAGCTCACCTTCTCTTGTAGATGCCACATCTTCGGTACAGTGAGTTTTGCTGGATTGTAAGTGGGGAAGCGTCTCTGATGCTTTTTGACAGAGATTTTGAAACAGAAGTCTCACATGCCGT
This sequence comes from Galeopterus variegatus, assembly GCF_000696425.1. Classification (NCBI taxonomy): domain Eukaryota; kingdom Metazoa; phylum Chordata; class Mammalia; order Dermoptera; family Cynocephalidae; genus Galeopterus; species Galeopterus variegatus. The sequence continues at coordinate 5,917 of NW_007752754.1, forward strand.
TTCCCCAATAGGCTTCAAAGGGCTTACACATAGAAATTGCAAAACTCAGTTCCTACATGCTAGATGTGAGAAGCACATTCTGCTCTCTGGTCCCATAGAGTAAAAGTTGCTTCTAACAGCTAAACCTCCAGGGAGTGTTTTTGGCAGAGATATACACCACACTTTTCAAGCCAGCTTGAATGCCATTTGCAGTGTGATTTTGCTTCTAATTTCCGAACGCAAACTGTTTGTAGCTCAACTTCTCTTGTAACTGCCACATCTTCTGTTCAGTGAGTTATGCTGGATTCTAAGTGGGGAAGCTTCTCTAACGCTTTTTGACACAAATTTTGAAACAGAAGTCTCACAAGCCGTTTCTCCCATAGACTTCAATGGGCTATCACATAGAACTTGCAAAACTGAATTCCTACATGCTAGATGTGAGAAGCACATTCTGCTCTCTGATTTCTTAAAGTTAAAGTAGCTTGCAGAAGCTGAAGATCCAGGGAGTGTTTTTGGCAGAGGTAATTGTTTTTGTCCCAGATATACACCACACTTTTAAGACTGCTTGAATGTCGTTTGCAATGTGATTTCCCTTCTAATTTCAGAAAACAAACTCCTATGAGCTCTACCTGTCTTCTAACTACCACATCTTCGGATCAGGGAATTATGCCGGATTCTAAGCGGGGAAGCATCTCTGACGCTTTTTGACAGAGATTTGGAAACAGAAGTCTC
>NW_007752754.1:8145-8729 GCF_000696425.1 Galeopterus variegatus
CAGAGATTTTGAAACACAGCTCTCACACTCCGTTTCCCCTTAGGCTTCAAAGGGCTTTCACAATAGAACTTGCAAACCTGAGTTCCTACATGCTATATGTGTGAAGCACATTTTCCTCTCCGTACCCTTAGAGTTAAAGTTGCTTGTAAAAGCTCAACCTCCAGTGAGTGTCTTTGGCCGTGATGTACACCACACTATTCAAGCCTGCTCCAATGCCGTTTGCAGTGTGATTTCGCTTCTAATTTCAGAAAACAAACTCTTCTGAGCTCTACCTGTCTTCTAACTACCACATCTTTGGTTCAGTGAGTTATACTAGATTGTAAGCGGGAAAGCTTCTCTGACTCTTTTTGACAGAGATTTTGAAACAGAAGTCTCACAAGACGTTTCCCCCGTAGGCTTCAATGGGCTTTCACATGGAACTTGCAAACCTGAATTCCTACAGGCTGGATGTGAGAAGTACATTGTGCTCTCTGCTCCTTTAGAGTTATAGTGGCTTGTAAAATCTAAACCTCAAGTGAGTGTATTTGGCAGACATATACTACACTTTTAAGAATGCTTGAATTCGCTTTGCAATGTGATTTCAC
>NW_007752755.1:0-218 GCF_000696425.1 Galeopterus variegatus
TGCTGGATCGTATGGAAGATCTATCTGTAGTTGTTTGAGAAACCTCAGTACTGTTTTCCATAGCGGTTGTACTAATTTACAGTCCCACCAACAGTATAAAAGTGTTCCTTTCTCTCCACACCCTCGCCAGCATTTGTTATTCTCCATGTTTTTGACTATAGCCAGTCTAACTGGGGTGAGGTGATATCTCAGTGTGGTTTTGATTTGCATTTCCCTGA
>NW_007752755.1:4848-6208 GCF_000696425.1 Galeopterus variegatus
GGAACCGGTCTGTATGTGGGATCCGAACCCTCGGGCAGGAGCACCACCGCGCTTCCCAAGCAGCGCACTATCCAGTGCGCCACCGGGCTGGCCCCCGTGACTCTTAATTCCACTCAGCCAGTCCACTTGCTACTTATATAACATGGACCTTCCCCAAGATAGTAAGCATTACAATAATTACCTAGTTTGTATAATATTTCACATACATTATATTATTTGATACCTAGGAAAAAACCTGTAATATTAGCAAAACAGATATTACCACAATTTTTTGTATGTAAGGAAACCGATAGTTCAGCTCACAGAACTGAACTATCCAAGGTCATATAGCCAGTACATAACAGTAACTTGGATTTTTCTGACTCATAACCCTATTCTCAAAAATTTGAAATCCTCCACCATATCCCACCATTGTTAAAATCTTAATCTTCAAGACAGGTCTGATTCACATCAGACCTGTTCTGCCGGTTATTCTGCCATGATGTGGACTCGCTTCCATTGTCAAGTTGAACATGTAAATCAATACGTATATTTAGAATGAAATTGAAACCTTCCCTTTCAATTCTTAGGGAAATTCATTCTCTGGCTGGTGGATGGTATAAAACTGAGCAACACTGGAATGAATTGTCCTGTGTCTCAGAAATTATGTGATCCACCTGACCATCGGAAAATGCCAAGGAATATATGAGCTATACCTTTAGTCCTCTTTACAGAAAAAAGAATAAAAATGAAGCTATAAGACATATAGACCAAGGATTTTATTTTTTATAATTGATTATGCATATTCATGGGGTACAAAGCCAAACATCACCACCTGTGCCCAAGATGCGATGGCCAGATCAATACTATCCACATGCCCATTACCACAAATTGTGATTATTCCCCATGTCTTTCTCCCCCACCCCACCCACTCCACAACCCTAGGTATGCTCTCACCCTCTACAAGTCCAATGCCCCACTGTGATCTTTCTTTCCTTCCTTCTTTCTCTCTTAGCTCCCATTTATGGATGAGGACATATGATATTTATCCCTCTGTGCTTTGCTTATTTCAATCAACCTAATTTTCTTCAAGCACATCCATTTTGCTTCGAATAACAGAATTTCATTCTTTTTTACGGCAGAATAGTATTTCATTGTGTATATATACAACATTTTCCTTATCCTGTCATCCACTGATGTACATTTAGGTTGGTTCCATATCTTGGCTATTGTAAATAGAGCTGCAATAAATATGGGAATGCAGGTATCCCTTTGACATGATGATTTCCATTCCTCTGGGTGTATAGCTAGAAGTGGGATTGCTGGATCGTATGGAAGATCTATCTGTAGTTGTTTGAGAAACCTCAGTACTGTTTTCCAT
>NW_007752755.1:8096-8729 GCF_000696425.1 Galeopterus variegatus
CATGTTATGTGGAAAATCATAGTGAGAGTAGTAAGAAAAAGGTCAATTTATAGCTTAGACACTGAGTAAAGTTTTTGTCCATTATCTCCATTGAATCTTCAAACCAACCATAACTTGCACATATCTGCCTCATTTTATAGATGTGGAAACTGAGGCTTAGGTAATTTTAAAGACTTTGCTAATGTCACAACACTAGTGATAGTAACAGGGATTGCACCTGTTCTAACACGAGAGCCCATGTTTTTATTCCTAATGCCTGCTAGTGCTTAGGTCAGGGCCAGTGAATTAAGGATTGTATAGAAATTTCACACCACCAAGCTTTTATTCCTACAATGTTTTTGTCTGTCTTGAATCTTCGTTATCCATTATTTATTTACTTGCCTTAAATTTTGCCCATACTTTAAAAAAACACACACAGAAAGATAAAATATATTAACCCTCATGGCACCTTAGTATAAATTAATGTTGTCTCAACGGGTTTTGGTTTGGGGGAAAAGAGACAGAACCCATGGGAGTCTAGGGATCTAACTGGAAGGGCTGTAGAAGGATAGGAAGCTGTGGAAGAAAAGTATTAAAAGGATGGTAGGGAGAGAAATGGGAGATAAACATCACTTTACATATCAGGCAAGATGG
>NW_007752756.1:0-467 GCF_000696425.1 Galeopterus variegatus
GATTTGGTGTGCCCCCATAAATAATGAATGAGAATTTTGATTCTGAACACTTTAATAAGTCGGTCTTCTCTCGGCTTTTCCAATATTAGCTCAGAGCCCACCGCGTTTTTATTCTCTTTTCCCTTGGTGGCAGTATTTGTATCACTGTGTGGCACGAAGGCTGGCCACACAGTTAAATGGCTAACGCGGGGTTGCCAAGGCCCTTAGTGGCAAGGCGCACTGTCACAGGTGCGTGATGGCCAGGCCATGTAAGTCATTCAATCATGAAAAGAGACCACCACTCGGTGTACACACAACACTAGCTGTGCCACGGCCTTCTCAGCGTTATAAAAATATGGACATGTAATAACTGAGGGAAATAAAAGAACATACTCTTTAAAATATCTCCCATTTTCCTGCAGACCAATGGGCATTTAAAAAATGTAATTATTTACTCTCTCTCACTCAAAATATTTTCTTTGAAACGG
>NW_007752756.1:6058-6454 GCF_000696425.1 Galeopterus variegatus
TATCCAGGAAGGAGGCAGAAAGAGAAGGTGACTTGAGAAAGAGCTGCTTCTTTGCTGTCTCGGGGTTGTGTCTGGCAGAGGCAAAGCCCTTTGCCTGGCCATGTGCACATGCATGTGCCATGAACATCACCCAAAACCCTGGTCCCACTCTGGAAAATGTAGCTCCTTATTTTACTTCCAAGAGGACATGAAGGCTGCAGGTCTATTTCAACTTCCTTGAGCAATAGAGAAAACAGCAGCGACTGTGTTAGGCCTTACTCTGCTACCCTTGGAGGGGCTCAGCCACTGAGATTTACAAATTGAGTGCTGCGGTTTCCTGCTCATTTTACACCAGCGAGGAGCACCTCCAGCTTCACCCTTGAGTTCCCTGCTCTCCCCCATCTTCCTGCCTGGCAC
>NW_007752756.1:8449-8728 GCF_000696425.1 Galeopterus variegatus
CTCCAACAAAGACTGTAGGAGTTCACTACCAAACAATCAGCATTACAAAAAATTCTCAAGGGAGTTCTGAGCTTGGTAGCTGAAAACAACAACCACTACTATGAATACTCAAGAGAAAACAAATCCCACAAGTAAAAAATGTACTAATAATAAAGAGAAAAAGAAGTTTATCTATAATCCCAATAAACCAACAAATACAGAAGACAAACAGAAAACCGGAAAGAAAGGAACAATAACACTTAAAGTAAAAGGATTAAATTCTCCACCCAAAAAACACAG
>NW_007752757.1:0-7520 GCF_000696425.1 Galeopterus variegatus
CTCACTGGCTGAGCGCGGTGCGGCCAGTCTCCAAAAGGACAAAAATAAAAATAAAAATAAAAATAAAATAAAATAAAATAAAATTCAAGCATCCTTACATGACCTGTTTGCAATCTGTTGAAATGGGAGAATTTCCCTGATGAATAATTGCATTCACAAGTTGCATCCTTAAAACAAATGATTTCAAGTTGAGTAACTAAATCAAGTCTGTGGGAAAGAATAGACACCATTTGGTAAGTTCAACTGTGTGCAAGCCATCATCTTATTTTTTATTGCCTGCAGTCCTGAGAGGCAGGCATTTTCTGTACTTTAAAATGGGGAATGGACTTTAAAAGGGTTTAGTAACTTATTCAAGGTTTCAGGGGAAAATAGTGAAGTCAAGGCTTAAATTCTGACTGTTTTCTGCAAAACACCTGCTGAGAACTTACTATTGCACAAACTTACTAGTGCCTCAAACACAATTCCTCATTTTGTAGGTGTTGGGAAATATGGAACCCAAATGTCAGCCACCTAAGGGCCCTCAAGTGTTCTTGCTTTGTGGGGTCACAATGCTCTTTCATATTTAAATTAAATGGTCCTGATCTTCCATCTTACAAAATTTGCTAGCCTGTTGCCCTCACTCAGATTGCTAAGCACTCCTGAGGACTCTCATGCTCTCAGTCCCTATATACTCCAAGTACCTGTGGCTGCTCATGTCTTTAAGCCTCTAGTTTTCCTGCAGCTTATTTTGGCTCTTCACTCTGCTTTCCCCCCGTCCTCTTCTTGGTTTCCATGAAGCATCACCAAAACACGGTAGTTTTATGTAGCATTTCTCTGCTGAGTCCTAAGGAAAACAGAGGGTAATTATTTCAAAGCACACCAAATAACTTAAAATTGAGTATGAGGCCTCTTCTTCAAAGTTCTCCAACCTATGTCATCCTAGAAATTTCCTCTTTACCATCTTCTCGTAGGCCTTTCCTTCTCAACATTTTTCTCTAGAATTTTACCACTTCTCTTCTCTTCTTGGTTCCCAGGGACCCTCATGCTCCCTCTTTCTTGGGCTGCCACAGAAGCTCCAAAATATTTTTGTTTTGTTTTGTTTTTATCTTGGATAGATTTTAGCTTTCTTTCTTGTTTGCCTTCCACTAATTTATCCTAATAACTTCTAAAATAAAATACCCTCTTTTTCTTAAGATAAATATTGCCAGCACAAGCAACATTATCTTTCAATTAGAATGTAATAATACTTATTTTTCTCTTGGCTAAAGATGGAATGGCCCCAAAACAGCTAACCTTGGCAGAGAGCACTGACTTGTTTCAGTATTTATAACTTGTCCCACAGACATTTTTTCATCTGAGAATTTTATTCACTCTGTGAGGAAATAGAGACTTGGGGATTTTAAGGACGTAACAAATTTGTATAACTACTAAATGTCACAACCGGAAATCGAATTCAGAACTAGAAATTAAGGTCAGTACTGATAGTTGTGGTAGCTTTAGAAATTAAATGAGATAATGCCTTGGATAATGGAAGGAGTTGTTGTTTTTATCTTAAAATACTTGTCTGGCAGGCAGGATTTGTAATATCACTTACCCAGTGACATTGCCTTGGTGGCATTAATGTGATCTTTGTGAGAGGTCAGTATATGCAAAGGGCTGGCTGGTTAACTCACTTGGGAGAGCATGGTGCTGATAACAACAAGGTTAGGGTTCAGATCCCCAGACTGGCCAGTATATGCAAAGATTTGGTGTTGCTAGTGTTCTCCAAAATTTGGCTAACATCTGACCTACTGTAACAAACACGTACTCTGTAAGGTCTAGTTAAACTCTGAGATATTGCTAGGACGACATTGGCTAAAATGTTTTACAACTGCCAAGCCAAATGAATTTTGCCTAATAATGAGAAACTTCAATAGTTTTGATAATCTTGTAGATGGGAGTAATTATAGCAATTTTGGTATCCTTGTGTATTTTCTATCACTGGGTGCTCAAGAGCTGACAAAATTACCCCAGAAAGGTTGTTTATTTTGCCAAGTACCTCAAGTATCTCTTTTGATGCTTAGTACACCATTAATAAAACTGTTACCTTTCCTAGTTTATATGTAAGAAAACTGAGGTACAGAGTGTTTAGGTGACTTGCCTAATATCACACAGCAATTGAGATGCAGAGCTATAATTCAAGCCCCAAAGCTTATACCTAGGCTGAATTTGAGCATCCATTGTCATGTTCTGCCACCAGATTCATAATCTTTTTCTTTATCATTTGCCATATTGCTGTAACATATTAAGCAATGTGTGTTATACATTTGAGAAACTGACAACTTAAGTCATATAATCACCATCCGAAATGAGGGTGAGGTCATTGTTTACTAATACTACACGTACTTTAGTTGTGTTGCTTCCCCTCATGCTGGGGTTCATTTTACAATCTTTGATCTATTACACTTTCATTTATTCCTGCACGCATTAATTAACTTTCAATGAACAGTTATTTAGCCCCATCTGTGTGCCAGGCACTCTTAAGATCAAGTCTCAGTCTAACACCTTGGTTTCCCCCAGCAGGATATTTTGTTGCTGTTTTAAAACATTGAGAACATGTTCGTTAGATACATGCTATCCATCTTCCTCATAATAACCTCGCTTTATAAATACGGCTCCTGAGGCTCAGGAAGGATAAGAGATTTGTTTCAGTAAGATGGTTGGGAAATCATAGGGACTTGAATTTGGATCTTTTAATTTGCTATTATGGTGCTTTTTCACTGTATCACTAAAAAGGGAAAAAGTTGCAATAATCCAAGTATTACCTAAAACAGTAATCTAGGAAGAGCAATAAATTGGTACATTACTTATAATTCATGCTTTTATTCATACTTCATTTCTCGAAATTAATTAATTAAGCTTGTACATGTTACTTTATTACAGACCCATCATGTGCACAAGTAAATTAAAGCATTTTTTGAATTTCACACGTCTTACTCCTCCAACTCAGAAACCAGTTTCAGTCAAAAGCTCTGAAAGACACATGTTTTATTTAAACACATAGCTTTAGCAAGAGGATGAAAATAAGAATTAATTAACTTTAAAAAAGCATTTAGATTTTTTCTTTTGCTCTGGTTTATCTTTAGCCCATTTATTGATATTCTAGTCTTTCTTGCTGGAGGTGAGATTTCTGATATATGAAAAATCAATTGACTTAACTGAATAAGGAGCAGTGTAGAGGTGATGAGCAGATCACAGCTATTTGACCTACACAGGCAGTGAATCCATGACTTTGGTCTCCTTCTGCCCATCTATAAACAAGCCAGTAAATTTAGGACAGAACCACTTGGGTATCCTTCCACAAAGGCAGAGAGTTCCTTTGCATCAGTGACCAGGATGTGGACTGATTTATGTGCCTTTTTATCTCCAAAAATAAATATTTTTCACATGGGTCATACTTAGAATGATAGTCATTTTATCTAATTTTATGTTGTCTTAAAATGTAACAGCAAAAATATATAGAATTTTGTTTCCAAGAAAAAATATTCATCCAGATGTTTATTCAGACCGTAAATGTATATATCTTTCTCAGTCTTTATCTGGTGATTTATAAGATTCTCTTAAGATAGAAAAATCTCTTTACTGACCTACTTCTCAAGAAATTATATCACTTTAAGGCTGCTATAAGATGATTTCAATAGGTAATTGTGTGTTTAAATGAACATTTTAGAGGACAAATGAACCTTATTTATTTTTTCTTGAAATTCAGAAACATTTTAAAGGAAAAATCCATTATTTTCTGTTTGGTTACTGTGAAAATTCTTAAAGAAGTTATAAATTACAAGGACTTTGCAATCAAATGCTTTGCTTTTGGTAATCTCATCAAAAGTAAAATAGCTGAGACTTAGGAAGTGTTAGGGAACATTGCCTTTTGCAAGTGCTCTGCATATATGAACTCAATTCACACAAAAAGCCAAGTAAGTAGGCACTATTATCACCAAAAAATGGTTACTTAGAAGTTGAGTGACTTGCCAAGGTTCCATGGCTAATAATGGGGCCCTGGACCATGATCTTGGACAGTCAGCTTCCGAGTCTGGACTTCAGCCTCAAAGCCAAACTGGCTTTCCTAGCAATAGCTAGTTCAGCCAGAGCAAAACCGTATTCCTCCAAAATGGGAGAAATTGAATTTTTAGATAATTGAATTTTCTGATCATTGATGGAGACAGATAGTAGCGATTGAAGTTATAGTATGATTCATTTTCAGGTGAAAGCAATGCTGAGACAACTTTTTGCTTCTCCTTCAGAACCAAAAAGAAAATTATTTTCATCAGGAATTTATGAGTACCCACAGGGTGCCACGAATTTACCTAATCCCTGGAGATAGTTCAATGAATAACATTTAGTCTTTGAATTTGAGAATCCCTTTTTGTTAAAAATCAAATTTAAAAAAGCAACCAAACTTTTAAAATACTATTATGCTATTCTTCTGACTTAGTAAATAAGTATGTTAAAAATATATATTTTTTAATGATTGAGCACCTGTGGATTGGGGGTTATCATGTAGAATGATGGCAGTTATTCTGTAGTAGAATGCAAGGGTGTGCGTATGGAGAGAGATTAAATTTGTTCAGATTCTGGAATTTATCTTGAAAATCAGATTTTTCTAACATCTATAAGATAAGTTTATTTTCCTGATATTTTTCTCTCTTTCTTTTTAAATAAAGAAAGGCAATTCAAGCTTCCCATTTACTTGCATTGCTGCTACATTTTAATTAATTGTGTTTTTTTACTGTAATTGGTATGACACCCTTGACATTGAAGAGTCAAAACCATTTGTTTTATTCTATTCGTTTTTAGATTTTCTTTACAGTAAAATGCAGAAAACCAGAGAGCTTTAGTACAGAAAATGAACCAGTACTTTTGGAGAATTTATGCTTGAAAGAGTAAATATATCTCATTTTTTGCATGTAAACATTTTTCATAGAGGAAACTCTTTATCATTCCAAGTGATGGGGGAAGGATTTGAAAAATCTGCATTTACGTATTACATATATAGGTTAGTTCTAAACTACTGTTAAGAGCCTGAAAGTGAAAAGTCCAAATTACATTTTGATCTTTAGTCTCTCTGCCTTTCTGTTTCCTGACCCTTGTAATCTAATTGAAGCTTCTTTGCTGGTGCACCAAATGCAATGAAGACTATCCTAACTTGGTCTGGAAGTCTAATGGCTAGATTTGACACAGCACATGTTGTAACATATTATTGGTTACCAAATACACACAGAGGCATGAGACAGCTGGCCATGGCCACGCTTTTGGCTTGGAGTCATGCCCTGAACTTCCACAGTTGAAATGAGTCCATGATATTCTGGCTGCCTGATTCATTCCCCATGTGGCAAGAGAGCCAAAGTGGTAAACCAGTTTCACCAAGGCTCAGATGTGCCCAAGTTGTTTACCTTGTACACTGTTACAAATACTCTTTTATTTGAAGGTGGCTGCTCCTTTGTGATAATGATGTATTATCTCCTTTGAGAGGGTACCCATTAACATCTGTTGGTTTATATTCCAAAAATATACATTTTTCAAGAGTTCAAGGTAAGAGTGCTTAACAACTTATGAGAGCTAAGTCAGCATTTAGGGGTTTACCAAAGGTAAGCTGTCCCCAAGATCTCATCACATTCTTAGTTGAGTTATTGCATTAAAGTTCATGTTGCTTACTTCATGTGAAAGCTAAAGGCAAGGTCAAAAATTCTGTTGTTCAGTGTGTGTTGGGGCCACTTACTAGCCCATGAGACCATAGGAAGATAGTTTATAACTCAATATCAGGTTTAAATGAAAAGAAACTTCCTCCTAAATAGACAACAACATGCTGGATTTTTGTTTGTTTACAAGCAGGTAAATAAAGCAAACATCACATAAAAACCATGAAAGACTAAGATAAAAATTACAATCATTTGGAAATCCAAGGCATCTCCTTCTCATATCTGGAAGAATTCTGACATCTGCAGCTTCAACTTAGAAATGGGATATGGGGGGTGAAACATTTGAACTTCGTATTGTTTCTTTATGAGGCATCCACTAAAAGGATGGGTTGGCCGTGACAATGTATGGGCAAAACAACTGTTGATATATAAGATGCAACCAATATTTACCTGGATGATAAATTCATGTCAAGAATTCCAATTTACTGTACGTCTATGAACTTATGATACCCACCATTAATCATAGTCTTACTGTGGGAGCCCATTATAATCTGTACAAAGCCACCAATGAAGCAAAAGCAAGGATAAAATACAAAAAGAGGTTGCTAGGATGAAGGTTGCAGATTCTAAACAAAGATGAGTGACACATGTTGGGTAGGATAACTCTACAAATAGCCTAGAGCCAGACATCAGACATTATTTGAAATGACAAACTTCACATTAACTAAAAGAGAAAAAAATAAAAAAGATCACAGATGGAGACAGACAGCAGTGCTAAAAGTTATACAACTGCATGATTCATTTCCAGAAGAAATCAATGTTGAGACGACATTTTTCCTCCTTCAGAACCAATAATGAGCCGCCTATAATTAGGTAAACTTTCTCTGTCCTATCAAAACAAACTGTTCAGCCGCAGCAAGGCCACTGACACATCTGCCCCACAACCAAAGCTATAGTATTTTAATTTAAGTACAATGCAAAGATGCATGAGTCAATCTACCGTAAATTTTCAGCAAATAGTATGTGTCATTGGAAATAACTTGTGCTTTTCCAAAGCCCGTAGATTTATTTTGTAGGAGTTTAAGAGACAGGCAACAATAATTTTAGCTAAAGCAATTCCCTGCGTTCACTAAACCATAACTGTCTGAAACTAGTTATTTCTAGAATTACACAGAGCCAAAATAGCAAACATGTAAACAGAGAGCTATGGGTTAGAATCCATCAAATGAAAAAAGAGAAGTTTTGAATTTTAAGGTATAAAATATCACATTTGTTAACTATTTATAGATATGCAGTTTTAATGCACAATTCAAGCACTAATTAAAAACATTCTCCATAAATAGCAAATCAATATGCTGTGTGTGCAAAATGCGTAATATAATCAACCTCCCCTAAATATCAGTGTTCTCTCCATATGAGCATCAAAAAGTAATTGACCTTTGGACTTTCCATTAAAACTCAGCAATTGAGGCTGGAAAAATGAAGCTGGGTCTATTCATGCCATCAAATAGGGTTATAGCATGTCTAATCCCATTGTTTTAGCTTTCTCTATTGTCAACATGAGTTGCTGGGTCATGGTTTGAACCAACTGGGGAGAAAGCAGAGTTGAGCATATTGGTCATGCTACATTTTATTCATTCCACACATACAGGCAGAGTCTTCGTTTGTCCCTGAGCTGATAAAACAGAGCATGAGACACACAGTGACATCTGTCCAAGCCAGAACACTAGAATCAAAAGATAGACCCTCTTTGCTTCAGTCTTAAATGTTGTTAGATTGTATTGCCAGAGGCAAATTTCAGTAGGAGACATTCTTTATGTTACTTATTTCTTTTACCTTCTGAAATTTCTGAGGATATACTTG
>NW_007752757.1:8097-8728 GCF_000696425.1 Galeopterus variegatus
AGGAGACATTCTTTATGTTACTTATTTCTTTTACCTTCTGAAATTTCTGAGGATATACTTGTATTATTGAGAACTTGGGACTAATTGGTGAGTTGAGTGGGTAATAGATTTTTCCAGGAAAGGATTAAACTGTGGAAATTCATTAACAAGTCTATGGGAGTCTAAAATTGGAGCTGAAAAGAAACAGAGATAGTCTAAGTTATTCCCTTTGTTTTATAGATAATAGAAACAACAAGGCCCAGAGAAATAGTGACACACCTTGACAGGACATGAACTTGAGTCTCAACTCCAGGCTGCATTTTTTCAATTACAGCCTGGCTGTACTACTCTTTTATGTACTTTCATTTTGTTTGTTAAAAACAAGCAAAAATAAAAACAGAACCACATTTCTCATTAAAGACACCTCATAAAGCTACACTTAAATGCTATGTAGTCTTGCTTATTTTTAAGAGCATAGTATCACCTTCCCCCCTTTTTTAATCCCATATTTTTCTGATAGATTTTGTATATTCTCTTACAGGATGCCAAATTTTAGAATACATTTTCAGATTTTTTTTCCAAGTAAAGGGTGATCTTGACATCCAACATGAAACTTGTGCTTTAATTAGGGTGACTAATAGGATTATTTTCC
>NW_007752758.1:0-365 GCF_000696425.1 Galeopterus variegatus
AGGTGGAAACCAGGCTTGTTGAAGCCCACAGAACCTTTAGCCCATGAGGGACAGTACCTTTGAGTGCTGCCTCTGCCGCACTGAGAAGGGACCCGGGTATATACTGCTCTCAAGCCACGTTCTCAAAGATCATCAATTACACCCCCTCAGATGTATCCAGTTCCTTGTGGATGTGAGTCAGGAAAGGACTTTGCACCAGAGACATAAGATCCCTGACTTGTTCCAAACAGGATAAAAAATAGGAGTTGTGTGCAGAGTGCCCTTCCAGGATCATTTAGTTTAAGTTAGAAGTAGGCTAGGACATAAAGTAATTAAAAGTAAAAGTGTGTTATGTGTGATATATGTGATCAATAAACCGTGTGATT
>NW_007752758.1:2374-2902 GCF_000696425.1 Galeopterus variegatus
TTATTCTGTAGTAAATAGTTCAGAAATATGGGAATTAAATAATCTAAAAAACACTCTTACTATGCTGTACATTTATAAACACAAATATTTACAAAAAACTTGTTTGGAAAATATGAGGTTTGCAGTTTATTAATGTTCATAACCTTTTATAAGCTGGTTTCTTTGGTGTACTTGCCACATATATTTTTATAAAGGTTTAGTAACAGGCTTCAATAATAAATTTCAAAGAAACATAGGAGAATCAGTGACAAATTTGACAATATTCTGAACATTTTAACCAAGATTCTGGAAAAACTTGTTAGTTGACTATCTGAAAATACCTGTTCTCTCTGCTCATTATGTGACCACAGAATGCTTCTCTGCCGATCAAGTTCAAATGAGGACTTGAACGTTCACCACTATGTTCCACCAGTTACCAACTTGAGACATTTTAGTTATTGTTAAGTATGAAATGTGATTGGGATTTGATTAACAACAAAAATAAAACATTCTTTTTAAGCTTCCAGGTAAATCAAACCTCAAACAATA
>NW_007752758.1:8509-8728 GCF_000696425.1 Galeopterus variegatus
CTGAGCTGACAGCCCTGGGAAGAACTTGGCCTCTGGCATTTCCTGTGGGTGTCCAGCACCCTGTGCATTGCACCTGTTAAACTGGGGCTTCCTGGTCCTCCTGGGAGAGAAAGGGGCTTGCAGGTAGAGGTCAGGTCAGACGCGTCTGCAAATTAGGCATGGAAAGGACACAGCTAGATTGGGAGAGGAAATATTTGGAAGGATCTAATGAGCAAAGTC
>NW_007752759.1:0-360 GCF_000696425.1 Galeopterus variegatus
CTGTATTACACCATCTTGGGTCCTATTCCAGCTTTCCATGGCTGTAGACTGAGCCCCTGGCGTGACACATGTCTTGAATTACCTCCATGGCTGCTGGGCTGTTGGCACTTCCATTCCCTTTGGGGCCTTAGATTGAGCCCCTGGTGCTGCATGGGTCATGGTTCACCTCGGTGGCTGCTATTGCTGTGGGTGCTCCCCTTCTGTCTGGGACCTTCGACTGAGCCCTCAGTGTTGCACAGGTCATGGCTCACCATGTAGTCTGCTGTTGCTGTGGGTGGTTCCCTTCCCTCCAGGGCCTTAAACTGAGCGAGCTCCCAGTACCACACGGGTCTCAGCACACTTCTGCAGCTGCAGTTGCTG
>NW_007752759.1:5909-6450 GCF_000696425.1 Galeopterus variegatus
CTCAAACAGGTGTATTGGTGAGATTTTTCTACCAGCATGCAATCACTTTGTGTCTCTGTGTCACATTTTAGTAACTCACAATTTTTAAGGCTCTCTTATTATTATAATACCTGTTTTGATGATCTGTGATTACTCATCTTTGGTATTAGTATTGTATGTTTTGGGGGCTCCATGAACCATGCTTACACAAGATGGAAAAATTAATTGATAAATGTCATTTGTGCTCTGACTGCCCCACTGACTGCTTATTTCTCCATTACTCCCCCCTTTTTGGGGCTTTCCTATTCCTTGAGACATACCATTATTGAACATAGGCAAATAATAATCATACAATAGCCTCCAAGTGTTCAAGTGAAAGAGTCACACATCTTTCACTTTAAAGCAAAAGCTAGAAATGATTAAGCTTAGTGAGCAAGGCAGGTCAAAAGCCAAGCAAGGTAGGCTGAAGCAAGGGCTCTTGTGACAAACAGTTAACCAAGTGGTGAATGCAAAGCCAAGGGTCTTGAAAGACATTAAACATGACACTCCAGTGAATACATAA
>NW_007752759.1:8426-8727 GCF_000696425.1 Galeopterus variegatus
AAGCTATAACTGTTATAGATAGTGATTTGTCTGATGGATATGGGCAAAGTAAGTTTAAGACATTCTGGAAAGATTCGGCATTCCAGATGCCATTAAGAACATTAATACTTCAAAGGAAGAGGTAAAAATCTTAATATTAATAGGAGTTTGAAAGAAGTTGATTCCAACCATCATAGATGACTTTGAGGGGTTTGAGACTTTAGTATAAGAAAAAAAAGTAACTGGAGATTGCAAAATCTCCAGTTTGGAGATTTTGGTGGAAATAGCAAAAGACCTATAATTGGAAGCATGATGATGCTCC
>NW_007752760.1:0-4905 GCF_000696425.1 Galeopterus variegatus
GGCTTTGAGTAATCCTTTGCGGCTCTGTCACCCAGGGGAAGAGGGGTGACAAATCCGTGGGAGGCAAAGCAACACATGTTTGGCCAAGAGTTTAATTTGTGGACTGATCATCAAGCCCTGAGCAAGACTCAGGCTTTATACAGCTATGACAGAGTCAAGAATCCCATGTGGGCATTAAACACATTTCTGGACAGATAAATACTCAGGCCAAACAAAAAATCCTTCTTATCAAGAGGGCAGGGGACCATGAGCCCTGAGCCATTACTGAACTTTCATGAAATGAATGTTACTCTGTGACATTTTGTTGGATAAAAGTTGAGACCAAGTGAAGGAGAAAGTAGACTGAAAACCAGAAGGCAATATGATAGAGGGACAGGGGCAGGTGAACTCCTTTCTAGTCACCCATTTTCTGATTGTTATGGTCATGGAGGTTTTGCTCTCTGGAGTGCCCTCTGCACGCACAGGCATGGTGTGGGAACCCCTCAGATGACCGTACATGCACATGACCGTACCAGGCCGATGACCGTACCAGGCAGATGAGCATTCTTCCCTGACACAGAATATTCCCCGTTCCGCCCTCTTTTCTCTTCAGAGCTCTTTCTTTTGTGGTCCTCTTTCTGTTTTTCTCACAACACAGGAGTATCAGATTAGTTGCTATCTCTAATTTCCTTCTTTAACCCTTTGTGGCTTCTCATAGCCTCTGCCCCACCCAAGGATTTCCTACCTCCCCTTCAACGAGGCTCAGGGTATTCCCAGGCAGCAGAACATCTCAAGGCATAGGTGGGAACTAGGCTTGGAGCAGCCGGGAAGAGGAGAAGACACACAGGCAAAGATGAGTTCCTGGGGACTGCTGCCAGTGTTCAAAGCTGTGCGTACCAAATCGGTGAATCTGGAACATTCCATCCATTTACTTAATCAACAAATAATTCTAGAATGGCTAGGAGGTGTCAAGGACAATTCACACATAGACGAATTAATAAATATACACTGACAAATGATCATTAGTGCCAGGACACAAATAGGGTGCAGTGACAGAGAATATTGGGGACAGAGTGGGGGAGGATGGGAACCTACCTAGACAGTGTGGTCAAGGAAGGCCTCTCTAGGTGAGACCTAAAGGATGAAGAGGAGCCAGGCCTTTGAGGGAAGAGAAAACAGGGAAGGACTTAAGGTGAGAGAGAGCTCAGGGGACTCAAGGAAACAAGAAGATGACAGTGTGGCTGGAAGACTGTTGGGAGGGAATCCTGGTGAGGTTGCAGGCATTGGGGCTGGATTTTATTCTGAGTACAGTGGAATGCGATGGAATGGTTTTAAAGTGTGTGTGTGTGCACGTGTGTGTGCATCTGTGTGTGCACGTGCGTGCACGTGTGCATGTGTGTACATGTGTGTGCGTGTGTGTGCGTGCACGTGTACGTGCGCCTGACACATTGTGTAGAGCATATTGTGGAGGCCCCGGGGACTTTCAGCGTGTCGTTCAAGCACATGCTTGTCCACTGGCATGAGACAAGGTGAAGAAAGATGAATTATAAAAGATCTCCCCTAGTTCCAGGACACTGACATGACCAGATGCCCCTACCTGGGTCGTATATCCTCTTTGTAACTTCCAGTCTCTCGTTAGGGTGCAATTCCTCATGAGGAAATGTCCCTTACCTCTGCGTGTTTGTGGCACACTGAGTCCTGCTCCCTTTGCTCCTCCCGCGTTTCCTTTCTTGGTCTCCTGCCCCTCCCTGTCTCCCCCTCTTCTCTCTTCCTTTCTCATTACGAGTCAGAGCTACTTGCCAAACCACAGCTCTTACATTTCTATTTTCCCAAACAGATTTCTTGGCTGGTTTCTTAGACTTTTGTAACTGGGTCTCCCGTCCTTCCCTCCAGTCCTTCTCTGTTTCCACTCGCCCCTCCTGGACATCTCTTTCCCACTCTCCCCTCCCACAACGAGCCCAACCTCTCAGTGGCAGAGTTTCTAACAACGTTGCCAGGAAGAAGCGCTCTTCCTCTAGCCCTGGAAAAAGGGGACGTGAAAGGGTTAACCTGGAGTGACATCAGTCCAGGGGAAGGCCGTTTGAAAACCAGACAGAGCAGAAGTGGTCACCGTGCAGCATCCCTTCTGCGGCTCACGGCGCCCTCTGAGTCAGGATAATGAGAGAACATTCTTAAAACATGACTTAACCACGCTCAGTCCTCGAACAAATTCCCGGGTGTGTGTGGAGTTCTCTCTCCTGCAAGCCCGAGCACAGGCGTGTGGGGCGGGCTCCTCAGCTCTCTCCTCAAGGTTCCTGCCGTCACAAAGCCACCTTCTGAGCCCACTAGTTTGCATTAAAATAAAACAATGTTAAAATAGCCAGTCAGTCTCTCTGTGGGGTCTTTCCTGGCTGTATTTTCATAGTTTTGTATTGTGATGACTGGGTCTCTGCCTTGGGGTACTTGGTGGCCCTCAACTTCATTCACACTTTAGCAGAAAGAAGTTATGGAAAATTCTTGTCAGATATAGAAAGAAGAAACGGGATATTATCCATTTCCAGAATAGAGCAGAGGTGGTCATGACAGGATTGCAGGGTCATGACAGGATTGCAGTTTGTCCTTTATTTCACCTACACCTGGAGGTGTGTGTGTGTGTGTGTGTGTGTGTGTGTGTAACACAGGCAGCTTATCTGAGTGGTTTTAAGAAATTAATTTAATTGAAACATGATTAAATTACAAAGAGAGGGAAAAAGCACTTGGCTGGCATCACACAGGGTTAGAGGCCACAGCTAATGCAATATTTCATCAATTCACTCATTGCTATTCTTTCATTGATGTGATTTAGTTTCTCAAATAGCTCTTATCCTGGCAGGCTTGCACCAGATACATTGTACAGATGCCTTATAATCATTACAATGTGTTTACTTAAACATTTTAAAAGCAATTAAGCAATTTTAAATATATATATATATATATATATATATATATAGTGTGTGTGCAGACACACATCCACAGAGAGACGTTCTAACTATCCAGACCAGGGTTCTGAGTGAACACTAGGACAAGTGTTGAGTTTATACACTGGAGTGCCCTTCATGCATTTCAAAGAGCTTCATGCAAACTAATGTTAAGCTGTTTTCATACCCGTTGAATATACCATTTTCTCCCTTTAATGCACTGAAGAAACCAGAGGACAAAGAGTCTCCCTGTGTTCCTTTCCCAAGGCCACACAACTGCTGCTGGGACCTTGAGCTTTCTGAGCACAAGGCACTTACTTGGAGCATATCACAAATGCTGGAACATGGTGCTAGGTCAGTTTGTTCAAAAGTATCATAACCTTCTGATTGTGGGGAAAGAGTTTTGATATACTTTGCTTTTTATTTATTTTAATGCAAAACAAATCAGTGTTACGGTCTATGTCATAGATACCTACTGAGGTTGGGGGTAAAACAGTAATGAAAGTGCATGGGAAAGGTAGAGCACATTTTGGCAGCATATAAATAGACATGGTAACACCTTCATGCCCCGACCTGTCCTACGCCTCTTCCCCTTCATCTGTTTCAAAATGTCATGTCCAGAGTTTAGAAATGCAGGCATAGCTCGATGTAGATGTTGCAACTTCCTTTGCCCCAAGTGTCACGGGCAGGATGATAGACTCCCTTGGTACCCCCAGTGAGATGGGAAGGTGTGTTTATGTATTCATTCATCAAACGCTTACCAAGCACTTAAGTGCCAAGAACCGTGAGAGGTTGCAGGGACTCAGAGAGGAAGAAGACGCGGTCTTTGTGCTTGTGGGGGAGGAAGGAAAGTAAACAAGACCATGGAGTAAGCTCTACAACAGAGGTAGGTGTGGGCCTGGGGGAGGGCGAGGGAGAAATGAGGATGAATGGGAGGGAAGTTCTCACGGTGAGGAATGGTCAGGGGCCTCCGGGAGTTGCTGGAGGCCCCACTGGGTGGTGCCCACGGGTGCGTCAGTCCTTCGGATGGAAGCCCTCGCAGCAGCGCCAGACGCTGGCTAGACCGCTTGCTGTCAGCTCTCCCAGCCTTCCCGTCTGCGCCCTTTTCCTCTGTGTCTGGAGGCAGGCTCCTAGCAGTCTTATCAGAATCTGTTCAGGGCCGCCACACATAGTCAGTCGGCGTTGATTGAATGGAATTGAGCTGAAAAGTGTTCGCAGAAGGGGCTGAACGACTGATATGGGTGCACCTGGGAGCACGTGTGTGTAAAAGCCTCAGAGCTCCGAGCTAAAAGCACGTCAGCAGTGGCTAGAGGGCTCCTGGCACGCCTGAGTCCACATATCCTGGACAGTTGCCTACTCTTTCTGCATTTAAAGCTGGCCCTGTTTCCGAACATTCAGTCTTACATGTTTTTCCTTCCCTGCCCTCTGTTGTGGCTGTATGATAAGGCTGGTAACTGCTAATCTGACCTTTTGGCTGGAAATCTCACGAGATGGAAGAAACTATTGCTTTGAAGCCTTGGAGAGACCAGTGATGAAAAACACAGTTGCAACAAATTGCATGTTTAGATGTCGTCCCCTCTATGTGCACTTGCTAATTTACTTCATTGTTTGTCATTTGTATGTGTCCTTATTGAAGACAGAACTGCGTGGGGAAGTGCGTTTGTGAATGGGGAAAACGTTGTGAACAGGTAGATACGTTGAACTTACATTTCTAATGTTAGGTGGAAAAAGGGGGAAATGACTAGTTACCTCCACATTATCCCCCCCCCACAGTGTCCACTAGGATTTCCCCAATGGCCATATTTGGGCGTTCAAAAGTGTCCTCTCAGTGTAATGTACTGCTTTTCTATCCCCATCTGCCAAGGTTTAGTTTGACAGTCCCCTGTAAAGACCAGTAATTGAATGTTTTTCAAACTCCTGCTTTATTTATTTTTTTTAAAGCAAACCCTAAACTTTAGCTAGTTTCAGAAAGTGGACACCTCTTAGTCAG
>NW_007752760.1:5816-7284 GCF_000696425.1 Galeopterus variegatus
TTTTTTTTAAAGCAAACCCTAAACTTTAGCTAGTTTCAGAAAGTGGACACCTCTTAGTCAGCACTGTGTAGTAGAAATATAATGTGAGCTGCATATGTAATTAAAACTTTTCTAGGAATCACATTTAGAAAAGTAACGTGAAATTAATTTTAATATTTTTATTAAACCCACTATACTAAAAGATTATCATTTCAACATGTAATCAATCTAAAATTATCTATGAGAGATTTTACTTTTTTTGTACTAAATATGCAAAGTCCAATGTACATGTTTCACTTCCGGTGCATCTCAACTGGGACTAGTCACATCTCAGGTGTTCAATAGCAACATGTGATTAGTGGCTACCTTATTACACTGAGAAACTCCTACTATCTTTTAAATAGCAACAGTTTAGGTACTTTCTCTGCATAAGACTATTTACAATGAGGGAATCAGAGCATCTTGCACAGAGATGCCTAGATATGGTTGAGGAGAGTGAATTGAAGGGAGTAGGTGTTAGAATTTGGACTTTCGAGTCCAGGCTACTCCTAGTGACTTACTATGAACATGAAAAGCTATGACCACACCTTCATATTTTTTTTTAGGGTGAAATAAATGTTCTTTGCTGGCTATCTGATATAAAGGAGAAATCAAGAGGGCAAACGGCTATTCTCCTGGCATCTGCTTCCAAGCCACTGAGACCATAGAACTGGAGGATGGAACAGACCTTGGAGATCATATTAAACTGTGTCTCTTCTCCTCTGTGCATTAGACTCTAATATGGAACTTCAGGAAAATACTGATTCCTGGGCCCCCACCTCAAGGAATCAGGTCCAATTGGCCTGGAGTGGGGCCTAGGCATCAGTATTTTTAATGTCCCCAGGTGATTCTAATGCATGGCCTGGGCTATGAACATGGAAACACTGCCTTTATTTTCATAGCTGACGAGACAGAGGCTGAGATAAGTGACTTGCCGAAGTTCCCACGGCTTGTTAGAGTGGAGTGAGGCTCTGAATCCAGGTATTCACTACTCCATCTCACATAGAAACATTTCAATAATACCTCCAACCTGGGTCATTCACCTGTTTGATTCCAGAATTACTCTCATTTTGAATTGAGATACATTCCCCTGCCTCAAACTAGATTAGACATAAACCTCAAGAGAAGGCTCTGAACCTTTATTTTCCAGAAAGTCTTCAGATCAATGATAACTTCGATGTGATTCTAGTCTAGGACTATGGCCCTAAATGTCTCCCATTTTAGGACCAACTGGGATCAGAAACTCCAGTTTTAATGTAGAGTTTTATTGGAAGGGATAAGGAGGGAGCCCAAAGGAGCAAACCCTTGAGTCTGATCAGTCTTTTCTTCATTGACTCCCAGCCTAACCCACAGTGACTCACTTAAAAGGGTCTCACACTCAAATATATCCATGTGTCAAGCAGCTCATGTGTGTAAGGTGGGCTGTGTGGGGAATCTGGCCAACTGGAGG
>NW_007752760.1:7387-8727 GCF_000696425.1 Galeopterus variegatus
CATGTGTCAAGCAGCTCATGTGTGTAAGGTGGGCTGTGTGGGGAATCTGGCCAACTGGAGGAGGTGCACCTCAGCTCCCGCTCCTCCTTGCCATGGGAGGACGATGCAGGTCCAGTGTTGCCAGAACTCCCAATTGCTCAAAGTCGTCAGAAATTCAGATTTTTGTTTCTGTTTTCGTGAAATATCCTGATTTATGAATGTTAGCAACTGTTGAAAAAATAGAATAATTTAATCAGGCCCCCTCACCTTAGGTCTGGTTGGGGGTGGTGTGGCGCATTCTTTGTAAGCAAATTGTGTGTGCATGTGGGTGTAGTTAATGTGCACGTGTGGCGCCACAACCTTGGCTGCTGTTGACTGCCTCAGGTGTCCACCACACGTGGCCATGCTCTCCGTCCTATGGCTCCAAGGACCTCTTGGCCAGTTACCTAGCTCATAGACCTGCATGTGAGGGGTCTGGGGACTCAGCCTGGCATGTGAAGGGTTTGTGACCCAGTCTGGAAAAGAGGCTTGAGGGGTCTGTGAGCTCCAGACCCAGCCCTAGCTTGACAATTGGCCCAGTCGGCAGGATTATGGGCGGGTAAAAGAGCTTGACAGCAACTAATTCAATTTTTAGAAAAACACTATAACGTGAGCTTTCTGCCTGAAAGCCTTCAGAGTATAACCTTTTAGATAAGGCCAAGGCATTTTCCTGTTCAATATTGAGTTGTATTGGTTTATAAAATGTTGGCTCAATACCATCAGACTTACTCTAGCCCTAGATCCTCTAAAGCTGATGAAAGTGAGCATCACTACTGGAAGAAATAAAATACCACCTCAGTTCCTCTTTTAAATTTTATTCATTTTCTCACTGTCCACATTATTATTTCTTTTGGGTGTCATACCTAGGGGGGTGTCATAAATTTTCATAATGAAATTAAAATTAAAGATCATTACAGTTCATCAGATTTAGTATAATTTATTTTTAAATTCTTTCTGAACATATTATGAACCAGGCTTATTGGCACTGTTGTGGAATAGACACTAGTTCTACTCTACACAGCTGTATAAGGAAAAATGTTTTCATTCACTGTTAAAGGAAATGGAAGTTTCCATTGTAGCACTGGGGCAAACTCTTGGTCAATGAAATGATAATGGAAAGAAAAATCAGAATTACTCTTACCCATAGTCTTTATTTCAAGAAGAAAACAACCTGGACAGGTATATAGCATGACTTAGAGAGTCCTTGATTTGAAGTATTCCAAGGTATTAATAATAACAGATGATTGCTTTTTAGTTAACAGTTTTTTTTGTTTTGTTTTAAAAGATGACCGGTAAGGGGATCTTAACCCTTGACTTGGTGT
>NW_007752761.1:0-206 GCF_000696425.1 Galeopterus variegatus
ACCCCATGGACTGAGGTGAGAGAGGGAGGGGTGGTTTCCCAAGGAGCCCTGGGGTCTGTTGCCACAGAAGCAGGAATACACCTGCCACCCTCTAGGCCTCAATTACTGCCTCATCTGCAAGACTAGGGCTCAACCACTCGTGGCCGTGAGGGGCTGTGAAAGCTCTGGTCAAATAGGGACGTTCTCCTAAGGCTCTTCTTCCACAT
>NW_007752761.1:3469-3688 GCF_000696425.1 Galeopterus variegatus
TGTGAACGCTGGTGATCTCCATAGCAGAGACCACAGGCAGGGAAACCCCGAGGAGCCCGGTCCCATGGGTGGCCAATGTTCCCACAGCACAGCCGGCCCCGAGAAGCATGAGGTGCCATCGGTGAGAGAACAGCTAGTCGCTGTCACGAGTCAGGTTTGAGGCCTGCTTTCACTTCCATCCCTAAACCTCCTTGGTTCCTCTGGGAGCTTTCGGGGCTG
>NW_007752761.1:5378-6162 GCF_000696425.1 Galeopterus variegatus
TCGGGGAAAGCTCCTCGGATAGGCATGAGGTGGCAGTGTGACTCACCTTGCGTTCCTCAGAAAGTGAAGGGGACCATGCAGACCCCACCTGCATCACCCCACGTGGCATCCACTAGAGTCCATCCTGTCAAAACTCATGTGACACCACATTCCCACTTTTCCTCATCACTGCAAAGCACCTGCTCTGGGCTTTTTCTCTCTTTCTTTAAACCCAGTAATTTCTTACTTAAATAAGTCAATTTTTAAAGGAAACAGATTCATACTAAGGTGAGTAAGACATAGAATCATTTGCCCTAAATCAAAAATAACTGTATAAATAAGCCCAGTGGAAACTGTGCAATGTAAATTCTGCCTCAGTTCTCTTGCCTGATGAACACGTGGAACAGGCGGCTGCTCTGTCTTCTGAAATAGGCGCTTAGGGAGGTATTAATGACAAGCAGCAGCCACCTGAGAAGTTCTCCATCATCAACCAAGAAACGTGAAAAATAATAGAAAAGGGAACAGCATTCTCAGTGTGAGGGTCATTGTTGGATGGCGTAGTGTCCACGTGTCGTATAAAATCTTCTCTTACACCACCAGGGACACCTGCCCACACTGATAGTCACGTTGCTGGTGCCCACATGACCAAGACAGGGAGTGGTTCTATTGTAGGCAGTGTCCTCCAGGGTCATAAGCTACAGCAAACACAGACGTTGCTTTGATCCCAGAAGTTAACGGGTAGAATAACACCAATGTCTTCCCTCCCCTCACTCCAGGATTGTCCTTAGAGGACAAGAGATCGTCA
>NW_007752761.1:8041-8727 GCF_000696425.1 Galeopterus variegatus
GTTTTACAAAAGCTTGATCGACTGGCTGTCACTCAAGGATTTTGCTATCTCTTTCTCTCCCTATTTTGTTTTTCCTCATGGAAAGGGAAAGCGTTCATTTAGTTACACGGTCGTTTGCTTTCAGCACGTTATTGATGCATAGTTTGTGCTATTTTTCTTTAAGCAAAGAGGCTCATACGAGTCCAGCAACCCAGCACCATTTCACCTTGATCCAAGCTGCCCATTTTTATTTGTTTTCCTTTATTTTCTCTGATATCGTGTTTTTGTTCAAGGAGTACATGAATGTGGCTAAACATGCAAGCAGTGCCGAAGAAGACTCAGTGACAAGGACCCCAGCCCCTCGTTTCCTGTCTCAGGAGCGGCCCCTCTTACCAGCTTATGTGTCCCCCACAGGGAGTCTGTGCATAAGTGAGCACCATATGTATCCTTAGGAAGTTCACAGGATAGCATGCCAGTGCACGGTTCCAGTCCTCGCTTATTTCCCTTAATACATGGAGGACAATGGGACTTTTGATGCAAGAAAAAGAGACCAGAGCCTGATATCAGAAATTATATAGCATATAAAGTCCAAAGGACCCTGTATGAGCAAGGGAACCCGTCTTCCCCAACCTCCAATTAACCTCAGAGGTCTTGATGGAAATAGCTGGTAGAGGGGGAAGTGGCAGGGCTTCTAAGACTTCTGTCAC
>NW_007752762.1:0-7603 GCF_000696425.1 Galeopterus variegatus
AATAAGGGCTAAGGCAAGGTTCCCGCAGACACCCCCACCCTACTTCCTCCCAGCACCGTCTTAGGCTGCCACATTAATACGCCCTTGTGGGCCCATAATGGCACCACTTGTAATGTCACTTAAGGTGGCGTTAGTTTTTAAGGCCCGACATACAGCATCTATGATGCCCCATGACACAGAATTCCAGTGGACTCACAATGCATGGGAGTTCACCGAGACTCAGCGTGAGTATAAGGTAAATGTGTTATAACTATAATCTAGTAAGCAGTGGTAACTGATGTTGGGAAAATAGAATAATTTAATCAGGCCTCCTTGCCTTAGGGTCTGGTTGGGGGTGGTGCTGCACATTCTTGGTAAGCAAGTTGTGTGTGAGTGGATTTAGTGCACATGTGTGGACCCACGACTTGGCTGGTGTCTAGTGCCTTGGGCATCTGCCGCAGACGACCATGCTTTCCAACCTACAGCTTCCAAGGACCTGTTTGCCAGTTGCCTAGCTCACAGACCTGCGTGTGAGGGGTCTGGTGACCCAGCCTGGTATGAGAAGGGTTTGTGACCCAGTCTGGACAACAAGCTTGAGGGGTCTGTGAGCACCAGACCCAGTCCTAGCTCAACAATTGGCGTGACGATTATGGGCAGGTAAAACAGTTTGACAGCTGACAACCCCTGGAAGCCACACTTTACATGTGAATCAGAATTTGCTTTGAGCACAAAAAGAAGGCAATGGCATTCTAAGAAACACAAGCGACTGAGGAATCCTATCATATTGTTTCTTACTCACCTTACTTCTCTGATTAGCTAACAATTTACACTAAATCTGATAACATAGAAGGGAAGGGAAGGACAAGACAGCTCATAGGTCCTTTTCTTTTCAATCCTTCCTTACTCATTAGTAAGCCCACGGTAGAAAATGTTAGTAGAATGCACATGTATCAAGAAGTGAAATAAAACAGTTGGGTTAGTTTTGTGCAGCATTTCTACTGTTCTGTGCATGTACTTTCCAGCTATAAAATACAAGCTGTGTAATTTCAGAAATTGTGCATACAAGTTAAATGCTCTTATGTTTGCTTTGAAAACTGGTATTGCAAAAAATAAAGATGAACAATAAAATTACACCATTCTATTTTTTTTTTTCTTAGAATGGCATTAAATAGCAAAGAAAAACACTTTGACAAATCAAGAGACAGATTGTGAGAGGAAAAAGCTTTATATTTTAGTAGTTTTAAAGACATTTTTTCCTACTTTTTGAACAAGGGATCCTGAATTTCACTTTATATACTGGGCCCTGAAAATTATGTAGCCTGTTCTGACTGCACCTGCCATGTAAGACTATTCCTTCCCCTTAATTCTCCCTCCCCCTCGGCCTAACACTAGAGGGTCAAAACACAGCAAGCTGGGAAGGAAAGAGGAATATTAACAGAATGGGGAAGACAAGGTCTGCCCATCCCAATACAATGGGCCTTGCTGAGAAAGAAAAAAAATGTTAACATTTATGTTTTGATCACTGTGGGGAGGGGGACATTCTAATATTTGAACTGAGACTGGTTTTGAGCTAAAGTCACTTCGGTACAGTCTATTACCTAAATGGTGGCAACAAAGTAATGGAACCATTCCTCCATCTGGGGGGAAGGAGAGATTATTCCTTTAAATAATCTTAAAGGAGCAATGGGGGGTAAAAGTGAAGTTGCATTTTTGTCGCTATCTCATGAGTCATGCTTATTCAATCCCCCAATTACAAATGAAATGGAAAGTTCAAAGAAGTCTGATTAGAGTTCAGTCCCCCCCAAAAAAAGAAAGCTTTTCTTGATTTAGAACACTCAGTCACAAAAAGTACATTGAAGATGATTAGACTCTAGAGCTGACTTTACTTCACAAATTACCTATGTGTTTCAGCTTATGCTACAATTTCTTTGGGGAGCATTAAAATGATTTTTCAATTTTCTCATTCAATTTCTTCTATCTCTGCTGAAAATAAGACATGACATTGTATGGTAAGACCAAGTCACTTTAAATTAGACCAACTTGACTTTAGTCTTGCAGTCAGTCAAATGCAGGTCAAATGTGTTTTTTACCCAAAGAAAAAAAAACTGCAAAAATTTCATAAAGAAGCACTTCTTATATTTTTAGAAATATAAAGGTTTGTTTTTAAATTCCTCTATTTTTAGTCTTCTATCACACTGATAAGCTGTGAATTTTATCACTTTACCACATCGTCAAAAGAAAAAAGCCAAGAAATTTATTTCTGAAGGATAAACACAATAAGTTTCCTGTTGTAAAACATATCTTTAAATGTAGAATTGTAATTATTTCAAATAGTGCACCAAAATTAGTCCCTACAGATCAACAGATTTTGCCCTGTGATTTTTTTCAGTAAAATAGAATTTAATGCAGAATTTCTAAATCCATGTAGCAAAGCACAAATGGTTTTAAATTATTTGAGATAACTAATCGATAAAATAAATTTTACTTTCAGCTGAAATTACAAAAATAAAAGAAAATGTTACAAAGTTATAAAACATAAATGTTAGGTTTACAGCAAATAATGTATACAATATATTATACACTCAGGGTGTGTTAAAGAACTTGTCGATGAAGTAAAATTTATGAATCAACAAATGTGAACTTTATGAGATGTGCGTGTCAACTACACAGAAGCATGAAATAGCGAGGAATTCTGAGCCCCACAAGAGTCCCTTACAGTTTCTTAATAGGGATTTGTCTTTTAATTCTGCATCATCCTTACAGTGCAGAAGCTTTCTGGATGACATTTAATTGACTATTTCATGAGTGCCACTTTTGTGCCAGACACCGTGCAAGATGCTAAAGATCACAAAAACTGGTGCCTTCAGGCTAGCATAGAGTTATCAGATATGCCTAGTTATATTTGAATTTTAAATAAACAGCAAATTGTTTTTTAGTATAAGTATGTCCCACATATTTCATTGGATGTATTCATATTTGTCAAAACTGGGAACCTTAGACTAGGGGAACTGAGGGTTTGTTCCTATAGTACTCAAACATGTGGACACTATTGGCTGAGCTCTGACCCTGCCCACCCTCTACTGGTGCCCTCCTTTAATCCCCATTCTATATGGGCCTATTTTTCTTGAAGTTTATTTCCTTTTTTGGAATGGCACCTTTCTTTGATAAAATTAATTTTCAGATAACTTTCATAAGTAATAATGTGTGGGAGGTAAAACATTCTGATTTCTTACATGTTTGACAG
The DNA here is from genome assembly GCF_000696425.1 of Galeopterus variegatus. Classification (NCBI taxonomy): domain Eukaryota; kingdom Metazoa; phylum Chordata; class Mammalia; order Dermoptera; family Cynocephalidae; genus Galeopterus; species Galeopterus variegatus. The sequence goes on from NW_007752762.1 coordinate 3,224, forward strand.
TATATTCTGCCATCACATTTGATTGATACTTAATCTGAATATAGAATTCTGGATTAAAAATTATTTTCCTTCACAACTTTGAAAATATTACTCCATTATCTTCTAGCTACAGTATTGCTGATGAGAATCCAAGGTCAGTCTAATTCTCATTCTTTTAGGGGTGATCTGCTTTGCTTTTGTTTTTGTTTTCTAAAAGTATTTGTGAACTTCGCTTTATTTTTGATTGTATTAGTTTGTAGTACTACCATAACAAAATACCACAGACTGGGTACCTTAAACAATAGAAATCCATTTTCTCACAATTCTGAATGCCAGAAGTCCAAGATCAAGGCGTCAGCAGGTTTATGGTTTCTTCTGAGGCCTCTCTCCTCAGTTTGCAGATGGCCACCTTCTCACTGTGTTTTCTCACCTGGTTGTCCCTATGTCTATGCTGTCTATGTCCTAATTTCCTCTTCTTTTAGGGACACCAGTCATATTGGATTACAGCTCACCCTGGTAGCCCTATTTTAACTTAATTACTTCTTTAAAGGCCCTTTTTTCCAAATACGGTCACATTCTGAGGTACTGGGAATTAGGACTTACACACATGAAGTTGTTCAGCCCATGACATTAGTGTTCTGAAATTGTACAGTGATATCTCTGGGAATTAACCATATTTTTCATTTATGTTGTTGGTCTCTCAGTGGACTCTTCCAATGTAAAGACTCGTGCCTTTTCAACATTGGGAAATTCTCTCCTACTACTTCTTTGATAATTTTCCCTTTCTCTTTGTCTGTCCTCTCCTTCTTGAATTATTATTCATCAGCAATTAGTTGTATTAGCAGGATAGGCTAAATGCTGTAACAAACAACTCAATATTTTAGTAATGTGACCCAACAAGGATTTACTTCTCACTGATGTAACAACGTAATGTGGGTTGATGGAGGAGACAACTAACAGGCTAAGAGACAGGGGAGGGTCGGTGCCAGTCAGTGACCCAGGGACCCAAGCTCCTATCTCCTAGAGCCAAAGAGTCATTTTACTGTATTCTCTACACCCATCTACTACATGAGAGAGCATGGAGAATGTCACAGGAGATGTTAGAGTTCAGTTGTGGAAACAGCATATACCACTTCTGCCAGAACTCAGAACTGCAGTGAAGGCTGGGAAATGCTGTAGAGCGATGAGTCAAGGGGTAAGACTCCACGGACATGAGCAGCACCACCAGTCTCCGTCACAGAGCGCCCGGCCGAGCCTTTCTGCCTTTTCTGTCCCATAGTTTCTGTCCACTTTCTCTTTTGATCCATTTTCTAGGCGATTTCTTCTACTTCATATTCTAATTGTTTTTAATAGATATTTTATATTTTTATTTTTATGTACTATTTTTAACTTTCAAGAAGTTCTTTCTTGTTCTATTTTTTTATTTTTTTTAGCTAGCATCCTCTTCCTGTTTGATGGGAACATTATTTTTTCAACTCCAAAGCTTCAGAAATACTAACTGTAATTGTGTTATATATTTTTTTTAAGTTCTTCTGTGCCCTGCTGTTTCCTCCAGATCATATTGCTATTTATATACCTTAGTAATTTTCTCTCAGTTTGCCAGTTTCCCACAAATTTCTAGAGATCTTTGGATTCCCATAGTTATTTAAGAATGGGTCAAGAGAAAAGATGACCGTGAGCACTGAGGGACCAGAGAATGTGAATATGGGGAGCCTTGATAACTAAGTTAATTCTCCCCAGTGTGTTCAATTCCCACAAATAAATAAGAAAAAAAATCTCATTGTTTTTTGCAGTATGCTGGGCTGGAGAGGGGCACCTAGTCTTCTATTTGCAGAATTTCAGTCAATCCCTTTGTTTTAAGCCCCACATCGCAATCCCACCCTCTATTGAAATTGGTGTTTCTATGTCCCAGGTCTCTCCAGTTCTGTGAACAAGTCTGTTCCCTCGTTGGCTGCAACCCTTTTAACCTGAGGTCTTGATGGAGCTTCCCCATCTCTGCTAACCGGGCAATACAGTCAATCTGCCTTCACTGAATTCTCTTCCCACTCATTCCTCTTCCCTTCCATTCTCTTTGTTTTTGTGGCTTATACTTTTTACTATTCCTTTGCTATTACTTTAATGGAGTCCCTGGAAAGAAAGAAGGTTATGTATTCAGTCATCTTAAATCTTCTGACATCTCACATAGCCTCTCATCAGGAGACAGGCTCCAACCATGTAGCATCTTCTCAGATTCCCAGGCTCTGAGTTCCCCCTGGGATGACTGGAATGGAGCCAAGAAATGTGGCCCCATGTCCGTTGGACAGTTACCTAAGCTTACTTAATGAAACCTGGTTTAGAAAAGGGGAACCAGGCCAGGGAATGAGCAGGAGTGGAATGACGGTGATACCAAAGCCGAGGAGTGAAAGAAAGGGAGGGTGATGGGCAATTAAGGCCAGACATAGCCATTACCATATCCAGAAAAATTGCCTTATGGATAGGCTTAAAAATACACAGATCTGTAAATATTTTTGCTTGTTTACAAAATTCTCACTGTCCTCGTCCTTAGAAATTAGATGCTAATGTATTATTTTACCCTTTCATATCCACAGGTTTAGGCTGATGGTTCTCAAAGTGTGGCCCTGGGATGTATCAGCATCATGTAGGAACTTATTAAAAATATAAATTCTCTGGTTTCACTCCAGGCCACTAAATCATAAACTCTGGGGTGTTGAGTTTTAACAAATCCGCCAGGCAATTCTGATGCAAGCTAAAATTTAGAACCACTGGGCTAGCCTAAGAGAACACAAGCATCTGTGTGCATATGTGCACAGCTACACAGCCTTGTAGTTCTTGGGGAAAGGGAGGCCAGGGAGAGAGATGCCTCAGGACAGCAGGATGTTTCAGAATGGAGAACTGTGGTGTCCTATAGGAAAATGTAACTGAAATTTAGATAGTTGTAACCCTCTAAAAAACAGAAGCATTTTAAAAAACAATAGAGGAAAGAGTATTCAATTTACGTTACGCTTATCCTTTGGTATTTTTCAGGTATTTGTCACATGCTTTTTTTTCATACTCCTCTTACCTTTGGTTCAGAGACAGGCAGTATGGTTAAGTTCACAGGTTCTGTAACCAGACACCCATAGTATTATAAGGGTTAACTAAAGCTCTTTGCATTCCATTTAAGCAAAATGTAGCAACTTCTTTCAAATCTGTTTTCTCAACCATAAGGTGCATCAGATCACCATGGGAGCTCATTCAAGATACACATCCCTGCCATAGCGCACCCCAAGAGCTTATCAAACTTTCTCAGAAGGGGTGCCAGCCCTTGACTTTGAAAAGCCTCCTCACGTCATCAGGGTATTCTGCTTCCCATGTCACATCAAGCCTACTTCCTACACACCACACACAAACCACTGTTCTAGAGAACAGCTGATTCACCGTTAGAATCATTTCAAAACATGCGTTCCACATGAAACAAAATAGTGTGGCATTACAATTTCAGGCTGTGGAGTCAGGCTGGGCTTGAACTCAGGCTCTTGTATGTGTGACCTTGGCCATCTCCCTCTCTAATGCTACTGATCACAATAGTGGTCACAAGTAACACTGGGTGTTTTCTAGGTTCCAGGCTGTGCTAAACAGTAACCATAGATTAACTCACTTAACTCTATGATAAACCTATGAAGTAGGTGTTATTATTATCCCCATTTTACAGATGAGGAAATTAAGCATACAGAAAGGGTGAGTAATTGTTAACTTGCTTAAAATTATACAGCCAATCAATGATGAAACTGGAATAACACTAAAGTCATCAAACTCTAAAGACTATGCACTTGGCTGCATCATTGAATTGCCTATCAGAAATACAGAGAAAGTAAAAGAGAAAAACCTGTGAAGAAGAACAGGAGTCCATGAATCTAAGACAGAAAGAATCCAAAATGAAAATCTATGAACAGCATTAGCCTGGTAGAGTACTAGAAACTAGAACAAACTGAAAAACAGGAATGTTCAATAATGTTCAAAGGAAATTAGTGCCCATAAAAGAATTTTATAGATACAAAAGGGATTCCCATTTATCAGCTTCTCTCCTACAACTCACCTGTTAGATGAAGAATGGCAGATGTAATGTCACTGTCACACTTGACCTTGTAATAGACTTCTCCTGAAAGTGCTGAATGGCAGTCTCAGTATGACAGCTGTTTAACAGGTATATAAGCATCAAGCCCAAAACTGGAACAGGAAGACAGAGGGCTCTGGAAGGGAGGTATCCAAAGGGAATGAAAGAAAAAGGGACTAACAAAACAGTTGATATTTTGGAGAAGTTGAAGGAAAGATTGAGGCAAAAAAAATATAGGCTAATTCGGGGCCGGCCCCGTGGCGCACTGCTGCAGTGCACCGCTTGGGAGCGCGGTGGCGCTCCCGCCG
>NW_007752762.1:8430-8726 GCF_000696425.1 Galeopterus variegatus
TTACATTCTAAGATGTTGTTGCAAAGCAGTTGGGTTGAGGGGGAGAGGAGAAACAGGAGGGAGATAGGGTGGGAGGAGGAGGAAAGAAAAGAAGGATGTGGTTGAGTCCCATGTCACCCCCCTCATTCTGGCAGGGGAGGCCAGAGGGCTTCCAGCGGTGGCTTGGTCATGGCTCAGCTACATGCAGATGTCAGGAGGCATGGCTGAAGCCCTCAGCCCCCCGCCATCCCACCTTAGGAGCCTGAGGCACTTCCAGTCCTTCTAGGTTTCATAGGTGTTCTTTGGTGGTATCAGAC
>NW_007752763.1:0-565 GCF_000696425.1 Galeopterus variegatus
CCAGCCCACAGCACCTGGACCACATCTCACGTTCAAGTCCCCAGCAGCCGTACATGGAAGATGCTCAGGACACGTGCGATGCTTGGCCAAAGGAGCAGATGAACACGGGAACAGAGAGAGACTTCCCCCCAAACCACCGTCATTCCGGATGGCCAACCTCACAATGGCCACGGGCAGGAGAGCGGTGAGGCCCGGGTGGACCCGGCACTGTTGAATAACTCCATTAGTGGCTTTGAGGCTACGTCCCCGTAAAAAATCTGATGCTTGAAAATGCAGATGACTCCAAGCTCAAAGACCTGAGAGGGGCGATGACCATTAAAACACACCATGTCAGTTGCCCGGAGGGACACAGCGGAAACAAGACGATCTGCGTGTGAGATGCTGGCCTTTAAGACACACCTGGGCAGCAGCAGACGGGTGTGGGCTGGGCACAGCGGGCAGCAGCTCTGGCAAAGGGAACGCAAGTCCACACTATAATGCAGTCACAGGGCACACAGGCGACCGGCAATGGCTGTACCGGGTGGCGCAACATGGTGCTGAGTGAGAATGAGCCTGCTCAGGCCCA
>NW_007752763.1:5070-8726 GCF_000696425.1 Galeopterus variegatus
AGGGGTCTATCCACTTGCCCCTCACCACTCCCAAATGCAGGCTCCGTCACCCCAAATCCCTATCCTGTCTTCCTTACTCTTCTTGAAGATGTGGCTCAAGCACCACACCCCTGGCAGAGTCTCCCTGGTTCTCCCAGACAAGTCACCACCCCTTTGCCAAGCTCCTCAGCTCCAGAGAGACCCGTCTGGTGATAGCCGGGGTGACACAAGAGGCCCGAGAACGTGGAAATTCAGAGCAGATCTTCAGCAAGGCTACAGCCAGAGGAAGGTAGGCTGGGCAGGGGTCACGAGGCATGGGCTGGCCAGATCTTGAGGAGAAGACTCTGCCTTAGGACTGCAGGTGTCTGGTATCCCTAATGAGGCCACCTTCAAGCAGGAAAGGACACCTGGTGATGCTCACTGAAGGACCTGAGTCAGAGTCATGCTTCCACCTGTTAAGATGATCTATTGCAGGGTGGCCCAGGCAGCACAAGAGGAGTGTCCACTGTCTTGGTCAGCTCGGCTGCCGAATGCCACAGACCAGGTGGCTTAACCCACAGACATCGACTTCTCGCAGTCCTGCAGTCTGGAAGTCTAAGATCAAGGTGCCAGCTAGTCTGTTCTTGGTGAGGCTCCCTCTTGGACTGCAGACAGGCCAGCTTCTCAACGTGTCTTCACATGCTAGAGAGAGAAGCTCTCTCCTGTCTCTCCTTACAAGACCACTAATCCCATCATGAGGGCCCACCCTCAGGACCCACTCTTCCCCCAGGCCCACCAGCAAACACCATCCCGTCACGGACTAGGGCTTCAACATATGAGTGGGAAACACAACTCAGTCCATGGGGCCGGTTCATTGCACATTTTCACCTGGGCACCTGCTCGCCCCTCTGCCTGGGTGCCTGGTGACGTGAGCAGATGCCCGAGAGGCGGCCACACCCTCTGCCCCTTGCCTGGCATAGTAGGGCCCTTAGTCTGTATTTCTCCTGCTCTGGCTCTCTTCCTGATGGGACCTCACCAGCCCACAGCACCTGGACCACATCTCACGTTCAAGTCCCCAGCAGCCGTACATGGAAGATGCTCAGGACACGTGCGATGCTTGGCCAAAGGAGCAGATGAACACGGGAACAGAGAGAGACTTTCCCCCCAAACCACCGTCATTCCGGATGGCCAACCTCACAATGGCCTCGGGCAGGAGAGCGGTGAGGCCCGGGTGGACCCGGCACTGTTGAATAACTCCATTAGTGGCTTTGAGGCTACGTCCCCGTAAAAAATCTGATGCTTGAAAATGCAGATGACTCCAAGCTCAAAGACCTGAGAGGGGCGATGACCATTAAAACACACCATGTCAGTTGCCCGGAGGGACACAGCGGAAACAAGACGATCTGCGTGTGAGACGCTGGCCTTTAAGACACACCTGGGCAGCAGCAGACGGGCGTGGGCTGGGCACAGCGGGCAGCAGCTCTGGCAAAGGGAACGCAAGTCCACACTATAATGCAGTCACAGGGCACACAGGCGACCAGCAATGGCTGTACCGGGTGGCGCAACATGGTGCTGAGTGAGAATGAGCCTGCTCAGGCCCAGTGCGTGACCCACCGGGAGTTCCCACCACCTTCTGTGACCTGGGAGTTTGTGCTGAAGCTTCTGGGGCAGGATCCGGAGGAAGTGGGGAAAGGGACTGACACCCTCCAACCTCCGCAGGGATCACCTACGCCCGTCTGCTCAGGGAAGGGGGAAGGGTGGCCGTGTTGCTGGTCCTTTGCTGAGAGAGTCTGCTGGAGACCCTCCCGTCTGGGAGCTGCCATGGTGCTCAGGTGACACGTGGCTGGGCGTCCGTGAGAGACAGCGAGGTGACCGTGCCTTCAAGAAGCCCTGCTGCAGGGTTGGGCCCACAAGGGGAGCACCCACATCAGCTCCCCTCACTGCCACCTTCTTGTGGTGCTCAGCTGCCTGTCGGAGAGCCGCGGGCTGGCAGCATGGATGGCACAGACGGCACGTCACTCTGCAGGCTGCAGGTCCCAGACCCAGGTGCACAGGGCTGGCTCCTCGGAGGCCTCTCTCGTGGGCGTGCAGACTCTGTCTCCTCCCTGTGTCCTCACACGGTCGTCCCTCTGTGCATGTCTGTGTCCTGATCTCTTCTTACAAGGACACCAGTCCCATAGGATCAGGGCCCAGCCCGGTCACTTCATTTAACTCAGTCACCTCTTTAGAGACTCTGTCTCCAAACACAGTCACATTCTGAGGTGCTAGGGGTCAGGACTTCGACATCTGGACTTGGGGGAGAAGCACTCAGCCCGTGACACATCCCCAACTCTGTTACTGCTGTTGTCACTCAGACCTGACCCCTCAGACCTGGCAGTCTATCCACTGCTCCCCGTAGGCTCTCCCAATGTGGACACACAAGGTGACCGTGCAGAGCTCCACTGGTGGCCCACGACGCTCAGGAGCTGCTTGGGCAGGGCTGAGCAGGGCTCTGGTGAGGTGGACAAGGGCTCCCTGCCAGCGCCTGTGGGCCTCCTGGATCTGCCCAGTTTGCTGGTCCTGCTGCCTTCCTCACCACGCAAAGGAGCTGCCCTCATTCCAGGGCCTGCCCTGGGAAGGCTCTGACCACAGGGATCTCCTGTCCCACAAGGCCATGCTGAGGACTCAGTGGGAGGATGTGTCAGGTCCAGGTCAGAAGACACAATGCATGTGATACTTGGAATAGAGACATTAAAACAAACACACAACCACTCCCCACTGCAGGGCCGTGTGGTCTTCTTGGCCAGAGGACCTGAGCCTCAAAGAAATCAGCCTCTGCCATCTGTATGCATTCAGTGTCTTAGGTCTCAGGCACAGTGGGACTCCAGCCACAGTGTCCTCTGGCATCCCTCAGGGCAGGTCCAGGGTGGGTGACAGAGCTCCTCGGCACAGTCCTGCACTGCCCCCTCGTCCACCTTGCATCTATGGAGCATGTGTGAGCTGCAGGACCAGCGGGTACGGCCAGGGTACAGCCCCTGGGAAAGATCGCCTGGTCTGACAGCATCACCCACCCAGCCAGGGCTGCAGAGTGCCATGATGGGAGGGACACGGGACTGGTCCACTGCCTTCACACCTGGGTCCTCCGTCAACAGAGATGGTCATGGACTTCACAGCAGAGAGACTGTCCCCAATCACACATGTTATATTTGGACTGAATCCGTCAAACTCAGGAGCAAGGATGGGGCCTCCAGCAGCACCTCCTGATGACACCATTCTCGGCCAGGCCACGGTGCCCAGCAAAGCCTGTGGGGTGGCACGCGTCCCCATCCCTCCAGCACTGCCCTGAACTCTCAGGAGGGTGACCCCGTGAAGCCCACCCCCACCCCAGGAATCCACTTGGTGTCTGCCCACAGAAGTTGGGAGGTTCTGGGCAAGCTGCTCGGGTCCACAGCCACCAACGGAAAGCCAGGTTCTGGGCACCAAGGAAGTGGGCTGGGGACAGAGGCAGGGGCTAAGGACCAGCAGCCTGCAAGTGTCTCTCCTCTGATCCTAAAACCAAGCCCCTGCGGGCTGCACCTGGCAGCCGGGACCAGGAGCCGGCAACCTGACCGCATGGCCCCAGGCCAGGGGAGGGGAGGGCTCCCAGCCCCGCCCCACTCCCACTCCATGTCGCACTGTCTGTGGGAACCGCTTGGTGCTGTCCGTGGTCACAGTGCCCT
>NW_007752764.1:0-459 GCF_000696425.1 Galeopterus variegatus
GGCGGGAGCGCCGCAGCGCTCCCAAGCGGCGCACTGTAGCAGTGCGCCACCGGGCTGGCCCCCTTGATTCACTTTCTGATGACAACAGTAGATCAAAGTAAAGGAGAGCCTGTTCTCCTGCGGAATTATTTTAGAAGAACATACACAATGTGCTGATTTTATTCTCTTTTCTATCAAAGTTTGTATTTCTGAGGATAATAGTTACTTACAAGCATATCTTGTCCTTGTGATTGAAACTATATTAGGAAAATATTGAAAAAGAAATACAATCATTTCAAGACAATTCACATTTTAATGGCTCTATTAAATACTACATTAGTAGCTCATTTGAATTGATTTGCACACACAAAAACATTTTTAAAGTGAGAAAGAAGTGTGTGATTGCTTTCTGACATTGAGGAGTATGTTTTACATAAGAAGCAAATGACCTTTATGTTGATAAATATGTATTAATTTTTT
>NW_007752764.1:2332-3047 GCF_000696425.1 Galeopterus variegatus
TTGTGTGCCTATCATGCACCAGAGGGGGAAAACAAATATAGAAACCAGTCTGATAGAGATTATGTTATCACAATAATCTCAATAATGAGTGCAAAAAGGAGAAATACAGGTGTTTGGGCATAGGAAGCAGAGTGTGCAAAGGCATTGAGCCTAAAAACCACATCTCCCATGCAGGGAGTTGGTACTAGATTTTTGAAATCTAAATATCAATTGGAGATGATGCTGCAGAAATAGATATATAGGGTTTTGCATGCAGAGCTTTGATTTTGTACTACAGCAACAGGAAGATAGTTGATAATTAAATGTTTAAAATTAATGTTGAGAAATTTTACTGTGAAATAAGTCTCAATGGAGCAAGCAGTTATTTCCCTAATTGATCTTTCCTCAATATACCTTATACAATGATTAAAATTAAACATGTCCCAAACCAAACACATATCTAGTTCCAGACATTGGCCTCTGTCCTTTATCCCTGACCTCATCACCACACACGTGAATTGCTACAGTGGGTGTTATTTGGTCTCCATAACTCTAGTTCTGACAACAGCAAACTATTCCTCATGCTACAGCTGGACTAGCTTTTCTGAAGCATCTCTTTCATTAAGAATGATAGCTTATCAGTATCCTTCTCATCAAATCAACAAGTCCTTGAGATTCATGAAACTTTGCAATCTGTTCCTAATTGAGCTTAAAAGCCTCATCAGCTACCACTCTC
>NW_007752764.1:7362-8726 GCF_000696425.1 Galeopterus variegatus
TACCCCTGAAAGATGAACATCTGATGTCTTCTTAAAGCTAATATTGAGTGGCAGCTCATTCAAGATTTACTCTACCCTGGTTAAAGTGTTACTTCTCTTACCAAGACCATTTTCCATTTTTTGGAACATTATAGAAGGAGTGTAAATCATCCTTCACTTGAGAGCACTTCAAATATCAGAAGACAGCCGTAATTCCTCCTTTATCTCAGTTTTTAGGCTAAATGTCCTCAGTTTTTTGCCTAGTATAAAGTGATTTCCAGACCCCTCACCTTCGTATTTGCATTCTATCTTCAGTAATTCTTTTAAATTTAATACTTATGTGTCATATTAAAGTAGTAGACTAAAGAAAAAAATTAGAAAGTGGAAAAAGGCATGTAAAAATTTTCAATGATGTCTCCACTTTTTCTCCATTTTTTTCTATTTAAAAATATGTATAAATTAAAATGTAAAGTCCTCTTTTCTGCCTTTCAGTCTCACATAAGAGGTAACCACAGTGAACGTCTGAGTTGGATTCTTCAGTAATGTTGTCTTTGCTTATCTAAACATACTCAAGCATGCATGTGCAGACAAGACAGACAGACACACACACACAGATGTGCACTTTAGAGTTTTGTTCTATTTTTTTAAAAAAGGTATCTTGTTATAATATTGCTATGTCACTTTTTTCCAGGAAAACATCATTGGCCCTTGCACTCCTTTGGTTACACTGTAATTCATCAGTTAATATCTTGAAATGTTACTCTTAGGACTAAATATAAATTGAGAGACAATGAACTTTTATTAAGCCTTTACTAGATGCCAGGCACTGCATTTGGTCCTTAAATGTTATTTCACTTTAATTCTCAAAACAATGTATGAGGTAGCTAGTATTCCAATTTTACATATAAAGAAATATGTTTAGAAGGCTGAATTAAATTGCTCAAGATCACTCATAGGTAGTCAAAGTTGTGTATCTGTCTGATTATTTATTTCTCAGCTTGATTCAGTAAGTACTTCAGACCATTTTCCAGGCTACACAAATACAACTGTAGTGCTCAAATGAAAAAGAAAAAAAAAAAAATAGAAAACAGGAAAGAATATTCAAGACTGAGAATATGAAATGAAGTCAGGAATTCTACTAATAAAAAAATTTATGTACTTGCTAAAGATGATCTGATACAGTATGAAGATTCTTAGCCACCAATAAGATGATGGCCAGCTGTTAGGTTCATAAAGTCAATAACATAAAAAAAAATTTAAAAAATACAGCTACGGGCCGGCCCAGTGGCACACTGGATAGTGCGCTGCTTGGGAAGCGTGGCGGTGCTCCCGCCCGAGGGTTCGGATCCCACATGCAGACCGGTTCCCGCTCACTGGCTGAGCGA
>NW_007752765.1:0-8726 GCF_000696425.1 Galeopterus variegatus
TAACTACAATGTGTCTTGGAGAGGACCTTTTTGGATTGAATCTATTTGGGTATCTTTGCACTTCTTGAACCTGGAAATCCATTTTTCTACCAGCAGAAAACTTCTTTTCTCATTGAATTATCTCATTGAATAGGTTTTTCAGTACCTTTTTCTTTTTTCTCCCCCTTCTGGAACACCCCTGATTCAGATGCTTGTCTGATAGCTCTCAAAGATTTTCTTCATTTTTTAAAATTCTTTTTTCTTTCTTTCTTCCTTTCTTTCTTTCTCTTTCTTTCTTTCTTTCTTTCTTTCTTTCTTTCTTTCTCTTTCTTTTTATCTGCTTGAGTTATTTCAAAAACACTGCCTTGGAGATCAGAAATTATTTCTTCTCCTTGCTCTAGCCTGCTGATAAAGCTTTCTACTGTCATTTTTATTTTGTTGAGGGAGTGCTTCAGTTCCAAGAGTTCTGCCACATCCTTTTTCGTGGCATTAATCTTTTTCTAGATTTCCTCCTTCATATCTTGGATTGTTTTTCTCATTTCATTACGTTGTCTATGTGACTGTTCTTGTATCTCACTGAGTTTCCTTAAGATTGTTGCTCATAATTCTTTTTCAGACATTTCAAGGGTTTCTTTTGGATTGGGATCTTGTATTTGAGTTACTGCATTCCTTTGGGGGTATCATAGTTTCTTGTTTTTTCATATTTCTCATATCCCTATGTTGATTTTAGGTCATCTGGTAGAGCAGTTACTTCTTCAGTTACTCAAGTGTCTTTGAAGAGAGATTTCTCCTGAGATTTGTTTTATGTTGCCTGTTGGGTGGGATGCTTCAGTTTCAGTTCCACATAGACTCTACAGTTCCAGAAGTTTCAGGAATACACAGGTGTTCTGAGTAGAGTCAGCAGACTGGGGTTGCTGACAAGTGTGGTGCAACAGAGGGTGACATGGGCCACATGGAGTGGGATTCCTGGTACTGCAGTCTAGCAGTGCTAGGCTCACATAATGGGAGCTGTGAGGGGCAGTGCTCCTGAGGCTGTGGCCTTGTGGTGTGAGATTCCTGTTGCTTAACCATGAGGGGCTGAACTACAGAGGGTGTGGCTGGACAGAGGCCATGTGGGGCAGTGCTCTTGTGGCAGCTGCCTGGTAGCTGAAGTCTTCTGTGATGGAGAACACATGGGGTGGGACTCTGGAGGCTGTTTCCAGGAGGCTCGAGGCTCTTACAGAGGAAGATACATGGAGGGAAGAAAGTTTCTGGGGCTGCTGTCCAGTGGTTCAATCCTCTCAGGATGGGAGCCAGAAGGGCTGAGGCTCCCAGGGCTGGTGCTGAGCCTCTGAGGCCTCTTGCAGGGAAAGCAGCAAGGGACAGGATTCCCAGGGCTGGTACCAGGCCATTGAGGCCCCTCCCAGCTTGAGCCATAGGAGGTGGGGCTCCTGGAGCAGATGTAGAGGAGCTCAAGTCTCTACCAGCAAAAGCTGCAGGGGGCAGGGCTCCCAGCACTGGCATGGAGGAGCTCAAGTCACTCCTGGCAGGAGCCATGAAGGGTTCCTAGGGCTGCTGCCAAGCTGCTGAGGCCTCTCCGCCCTGTGAGGGACAGGGCACCCAGAGCTGATGCCAAGATACCCTGGTCTCTAATGGACAATGCTTCAAGCTCTAGTGGAGCTTCAGGGTTTGCCAGCCACCAGCTCCAGCCTCCTGCAACGGAAGCCAGGCATGGTGAGGCTCTTGAGGCTGCAGCGGGCAGTGCAGCACTCTGGTGTTTGGGACTAGGGGCTACACAGTGGCCATGGCTGGATCTGCCTGGCCTGCAGTTCCAGCAGCTGGGACTGCAGCTGTAGGTGGTGTGGGCCATGCAGCAGTGTACACAGGTGACTGCTACAGGGAGCAAGAAGAACTCCCAAAGGGGGAGATGGGGCCCTGCCCTGAGTCCAGACAATGGAGCTGGTGACCTCTGTGGTGGTGAGGGCAAGTTGTGTCAGTAGCAATTGGGGGTTATCTCTGGGAAGAACTCTAGCTGAGTAGACTCTTCTTGTCTCAAGGGAGAACTTCTTCTGTACTGATTTCTACTGTCCACTCTCTGCTCTGGATTTCTTCTGTGGGAGAACTGCACATTGAGCATCTCTAGTCTGCCTTCTTGACCCATCATCTAGAATTTTATATAAATGGAATCCATAAAGTATTTTGTCTGGATTCTTATATTTAACAATGAATTCAGTTATGTTTATACTCATTCATGTTTTTATGTGTATCAATAATCCACTTCTTTTGATTTTTGAGTAGAATTCCATTACAAATAAATACCATAATTTATCTATCTATCTGTTAATAGACATTTGGGTTGTTTGTACTTTGGTGCTACTACCTAAAAAGTTGCTATTAATATTCATGTACATGACCTCATATGGGCATATATTTCCTTTTCTCTTGGGTAAATACCCAGGAGTGGAATGGCTGCATCATATAGAATAAATATTAAATATATTTAATATGTTTAAGAAACGGCCAAACTCTTTCAAAGATGTTCTACCATAGTTGATATTGATCAGTTCCTTCCTCAAACACAATGTTGCCCTTGTCCTAAGCCATCACTTTGGTCAGGATTCTTTAACTGGTGGAATGTTCCAAACATTTATTCCTGAAATGTCTGCATATTTAGATTTTTGCAGTTATTGGGTTGATACTGTTTTCCTTTGACACTTACTATTGGATAAGAAATTACTAAGAGACACTCTAGTGATTCTGCCAATATCCAGAATCTAAGATCCACGCTCTGAGTTTTTACCTATGCCCATTGTGTAGAAGCAACCCCATTTACCCTTAGTAATCAAAACTAATCACCCAGCCAGAACCAAACACCTTTCTCTGCCTATTGTTTCAATGGCAGGAGGATCTCAAAATATCTCCAATTCAATGGAAGAAGTATTGTGTTCCCTGATGGAAATAATCCTCCTTAGAGAACCAAGACCTCTAATGGGAATAGGAATGGAAAACAAAAATTCTGTGAATGCACTAGTAGGTATTATAATGAGGTCATCTACTCCTACTTACATTTTGGTATGAAGATTTGAAAATTCTAGCTATGGGAGAAAAAGTGACATGTATCGGTCACTAGTTCAAAGCAAATGCTGCATCCTATAGGAGAGAAATCAAATCTTATAGAATGCTCTCTCCTAGCTGGTGCTGATACTGCCTTCAGTTGATGATCCACCGTTCTATCAGACCATCTGCTTCTGAAAGAGAAAGAATAAGGATAAGACTAATAAATTCCACATTGAGATAAATTTCACATTATTCTTTTGATGTGGAATAAATTCCTCAGTCAAAAGCAATGTTGTATGATGTAATATCAACATTAAATAAGGCCTATGGATAGTGGTTCATGCAAAATATTTTAGGCACATAGAACAATTATAAATCAATTAGGACATATTCTAGTAAATACAAATGGCTGCCCCTAACCCACAATGAAGAAGGAGTCAAATATAATCACAGTTACCAGGTAGCTGGCTTATTCCCTGGTGGTGGAATGGTACCATAGTAGGGCCTCAGGATTGGCTTTTGCTGTTGATAGATTAAGTATTCAGGACCACGTAGCCATATCAGCCTTAACAAGGTAAAGTTCGTGTTGTTACTTCCATGCAAAGTTTCTTTCCCTGCCATTAGAGGCCATTTTGTTGAGCAAGCTAAGAGAAGAGCCTAATATCCATTGAATGCACCATCTTATCCACTTCATTATTGGAAGATACCTCTGAATGGTTATCCTTTGGGGAGCCAATCCAGAGATTCATCCAGTGTCCAAGTATGTCTATTCTAAATCTGTATTTAGGAACTAGGAAAATAACCACAATTTGGGTATTCTGTGACAAAAATTGGGGCCCAAAATCCACCCATCACCTGACTTCCATAAGGTCCTTCTCTGATTACTGGACCAGAGTTCAATCAAGATCCATGTGTAAAAAACTCCTAAATTCCTGGATATCTGTCTTTCCTCTTTGCACATTCTGATAAATAACTCCAAAGTCCCTCTAGAGGAAGATTTGGAGGATGACTTACAGTATATACTTGAGGCAGCCTTCCTGAATTCATCTTCAAGGGAACCTCGTCTCCTACTTAGGCTCTGTACCTATGAACTGGCTCATGTCTGAGAAGAAGAGAGATTGTGACTTCCTATTGCACTTATTAAAGACAGTTTTCTAATCACTGCACCTAGGGTTTTCTAATTATCCAAGTCAAGAATTCTTTGTTGGGCTGTCCTTCTATTTAATTCCTAGGAAAACTCTGATCCATTAGGTACCATCACAGATCCTTACAGGTGAAAACATGTTGATTGCCATTCAACCCGCCCTGCTCATTACATCTCTTCCAGTAAAGTTCTATTACTGACTCCTGAAATTCCAAGATCTCATCCTCCTATTTAAATCAGTTTATTGAAAAGTCATTACCTCTTACCATCATCCACAGCCTGCAGAGGATAGTCACCATAGATATTTAACAATGATGATGCCATTTATTAATTCATTTACCAATGGTCTAGTAAAGAAAGAGTCCTCTGGGGTTCTCTTGCAAAAAAAAATAGGAGGAGAGTGAGTAGGTTGAATAGAATAAATGTATAGCAGCCTTCTTATCCCCTTATGCTTTTGGATCCTTCTCCAGCATTACTCCGGGGAAGTTTTGGCATCTTATTGTCACTGTATGTAGGCTGCTATTAACTCCATGTTTCAGTCAACCAATCAAGCAAAATTTTAGTGTAATTGTCAGGTGCTTCAGCTTGCACATTTGATCTAGACTCTCAAGTAAATACATCTCTATTGATAAATACTGACCAATCCTACATTATCTGTTCTCCTTATTCCTCCTTATATAGATACCATTTCCACACGTGTTTTCCAAGGGACTGCTAATAAAAATTAGCAAATATTTGCAATTATTTGTTTGTATAAGTTATTTATTCTTGGAGTAGACCTTGCAATTCACCTGAGCTATACTGGCATCTCACTGTAGTTATGAATCTGGAAACAATGAGAGATGCTACTGGTGAGTCTTAAACAGGCATCTCCTTTCAAGGCAACTTTCTTAGGTGAATAAATTACGGGCTCTTTAAGTAAAGAAAGATAAGGTTCATTGAACACGTTTGTACTTGCTGGTAATGGAAACTTAGGGATATATTGTGTTCAGGGTTCTCACATTCAATTGCATCTATTCAAATATCTCCAATCTCAACTCTGATGGTTCCACTCCTTGAAAATAATTGCTTAATACTAACATAATAAACTTATGAGTCTGTGTTTTCAACTTGCATAGTAACTGTACAGTACTCATGGTTCTAATCCTTAACCATGATTTTCCTCTTGATACTATAAAAGCTCTCTGATTCTCTGGCTGTCCCCTGAGCTGAGAGTTTAAAGCTCTAGGCTTATTGTCTTCTTTCTGTAAGCAGTCCAGCACAATCAGAAATAGCCATCCCACTTTTGTATTCAAATACAACAGCTACTTCTTTTCCCAAAGCCTTGTTTTTAATTGGCACATCATCCCAAACAAACCAGGTAATAATTTAAGTCATTGTAATGTCAATTGATGAGGCAGATTAATTATAGTATCCCATTTTCCATCCAAAAGGAATTTTTCACCATGTTCAAGCTAAAAGAAGCAAGCAATCAAAGCCCAGAATTCAATTACTGAGGATCTGTTCTCTGGGACTAATCCTAACCCCCTCCCCCCCCAAAAAAAAAAATCATTAGTTAAGATCTAACCAGGAAAATATAAATCAATTTAAGTCTTTCAAGTAAAGGAAATTTAATATAGGCAAATGTTATACAAATATTCTGAAAGAGCTGAAAAACTAAACAGAAGATCAGGATGCAACCCACAGATTAGCAATAGCAGGAAAGCCAGTATCACCCCACAGGGCTAGAGAAAGAAGAATGTGATTTTACTACAGATCCAAAGACAGGGATTTGTACTGGGGGCAAGAACCACAGGAGGAGCTGCCTGTGGCAGCGGGGTCCCCTGAATGAGAGGTTGTCTGCCAGGAGCTGGGGTGAAGTAGGTAAAGCAGCTGCTGCCAGTGATGCCACTCAAGTCAGCATGAGAGAAGGGTAGAGAACCTCAACTCTTCTTTCCTCTTGCCCTTTGGTCTTCCTCTCTCCATTTGCTTACCCTGCCTAGTGGCTGGTAGTTCCCAGCAATACAGAGTAGAAAAGGAAATGTGCAGTAATCTGAGAACAAATAAGTGAATGGCCAGCATGCTTCCAAAAAGAGAGGATTTACAGAGTTTGCCATCATTCAACCTGGAGTTCTAGCCAGACCAAATCAGAAGTAGCCAGAATCTCTTGCACTCACTTTCTATCGTTGCTTTCTGTATCAGTCACATGTCTCTAGTTCAATCTAAGGTAGAAAATTTGATGTCATGCAAGAAGCTTCGTAATCTATAGGAGTTTACACAAGAAAGTTTGAATTTGGGCCACTGTCTACAAAAATTAACTAATTATAATAGGCATTAAATGCAGACTTTGCCTTTAATTCTTCTAATGCCATCACTATTAAAATAATTGAAACCGACTCCACTCATATTTGTAGAAAAGTGTAAAGAAAGTATAGAGCCCATTTAAAAACCTAACATCATACCACAGATTCATCCCAATACTGGAATTATGGGACTTGAGTTTTAGTTTTAGTGATTCACTTCTCTGAGATTCAGTCTACTCCTCTCTAAAACAGATTAGAATAATTTGCAAAGTCTTTTCCATGTATTTGTTCAACAAATATTTTTTCCAGGCATCTTGCTAACTGAATTTATCTAAGCACAAAAAATTTGATGAGTTATTCATTGTATCTCCTGCACATTTCATGAAGCCATGTCCTATGGTTATTAATCAAACAATTAAGCAAATATGTATTAATTTATAACTGTTGTAAGTGTTATGAAGGGAAAATGAATGTTTTCATGAGGGGGAATTAGCAGAATCAAAGAGGGAGTTCATGAGCAGATGATCTTTGGTATGTAGGCATGCAATAGGGAAAGAGATGAGAGAAAAGTGTCCAAGCTCATACAAAAATCCCTGTAGCTGGAGGAATGTGACATGGATGTGAAGCTGAAAGGACAATCTTCCTGGAGTCAGTTGAAGAGGTTAAGAATGTGGTGTTCTCTGACACTGAAGGAGCATTAAGGGGCTAGAATACAAATGGCCATAGAGCATGTGAAGGAACGTTGTTTTTATCCTCAGGGCAATGGGAAGTCAACAAACTGTTTTAACCTGAAAGTAATAGGTTCAGATTTGCATTATTAAAAAAATCAGTCTAGCTATTTTACAAAAAATGCATTGGAAAGGAAGTAGTTACTATGGAACCTTAGACTAGGTTGAAGTTGACAGAAATTATTAGTGGATACATTCGAGTGATTTTTACAAAAGTAAAATGTGGCAGGGCTTAATGCTGAATGGGATTGGGGTAGTGAATTTGAGGGATCTGAGGAATTTGAGGGAGTCCTAGCTCCTCGCTTGCATACTGAGTGGTTGTCGAAGCATTCACAGAGGGCATTACTAATGACATTCACTTGAAAAAGACGAAGTTGAAGGAATGGATACAGAGGAATTGCGTGTATATTCCTGGATGTAGTTGATTTGGGTGACATTTAGCTACTTAAGGGAAAGAGACAAGTAGGCAGATGGATATTCGGGTGTGAGACAAAGGAATAGTCTGGGCTAGGGAGAGATGTTTGGGATTCAGCAGCTTAGAGATGGCAACTGAAGGTGTGGGAAAGAGTTAGATTGTAACTCTGTCAGCCAGTAATCAAGTACAGGAGGTTGAATCTAAAATGGAGATAAGAAAAGAATGAACAGAAAAGTAGGAAAAATGCCAAGGATTTCACAGAATTCAATGAAAGAGCATTTACAAAGGAGGATGTGTCCAAAGCTGATGAGAGGTCAAGAAGAGGAGAAATGAAAGCGTCCCTTCAATTCAGTGAAATTCAGACATTGTTGGTGACAAAAATCAGAGCAATTTTGGTGGAGTCAGGGATGAAATGCCAAACTGGGGGGAGCTCAGAAGCAATCTGAAGAAATCTGGCTGTGGAGAGGAGAAAAAGAGAATGCAACATCTGAAGGGTAAAGAGGAGCCTTTCTGTTCTGAAAAATAAAAAAGAACACCATGTTTAAATGTTAATAAGTGTCTTAGTCCATTTTGTGCTCCATAGCAGAATACCTGAGACTGAGTAATTTATAAAAAATAGTAATCTGTTTCTCACAATTCTGAAGATTGGGAAGTCCGAGATCAAGTCACCGGCACCCAATGAGGGTTTTTCTGCCACTTCCTGGCAAGGCTGGCACAAGGTGGTAGAATGAGAAAGAGGGAACCCACTTCCTCAAGCCTATCTTTTTGATAGCAGCATAATCCATTCAAAAGGAAAGAGCCCTCATGACCTAACTGCCTCCCAGAACACCCCACCTCCCAACACTGTTGCATTGGGTGTTAAATTTCCAACACATTAATTTGGGGGGACACATTCAGACCACAGCAGAATGTACCCAATTAAGAAGGAAGGGAGAGATCCAATCAAGATGGTGGAATAGATGGTCCACAGCATGACTCTCTCCCACAAATTAACCAGATTTACAACTATAAACATATAACATCAGCCAAGCTGGGGCCAATGAAGCTCAGGGGAAGAGGAGGAGAGAGCTACGGAGCTCCTGAAGGCAGGATAAACCACGATGAGAGAAAGAAAAAGCTGCTCTGAGCATTTCAGGCCACGG
>NW_007752766.1:0-1698 GCF_000696425.1 Galeopterus variegatus
TCTGTTCTTGCTCAGCCTCAGCCTCCTGTCGGTCTGCAGAATGTTCTGCCTCCTCGGTGGTCTGCTCATGCTCAGCCTCAGCTTCTCGTCGGAATGCAGAAGATTCTGCTTCCTCGGTGGTCTGTTCATGCTCAGCCTCAGACTCCTGTTGGCTTGTAGAAAGTTCGGCCTCCTCGGTAGTCTGTTCATGCTCAGACTCAGCCTCCTGTGGGTCTACAAATGTTCTGCCTCCTCCGTGGTCTGTTCATGCTCAGCCTCAGCATCCTGCTGCACTGCAGAAGGTTCTGCCTCCTCGGTGATCTGTACTTGCTCAGCCTCAGCCTCCTGCTTTGCTGCAGAAGGTTCTGCGAACTCGGTGGTCTGTTTATGCTCATCCCCAGCCTCCTGATGGGCCGCAGAAGGCTCTGCCTCCTCGGTGGTCTCTGCATGCTCAGCCTCAAGCTCTTGCTGGGCTGCAGAATGTTCTGCCTCCTCGGTGGTCTCTTCATGCTCAGCCTCAGACTCCTGCTGGGCTCAAGGTTCTGCGTCCTCGGTGTTCTGTTCATGCTCAGCCTCAGCTGCCTGTCGGGATGCAGAAGGTTCTGCCCCCTCGGCGGTGTATTCATGCTCACCCTCAGCCTCCTGTCGGGCTGCAGAAGGTTCTGCCTCTTCGGTGGGCTGTTCATGCTCAGCCTCAGCCTCCTCTCAGGCTGCAGAAGGTTCTGCCTCCTCGATAGTCTGTTCATGCTCATCCGCAAACTCCTGTCGGGCTGCAGAAGGTTCTGCCTCTTCGGGGGTCTGTTCATGCTCAGCCTCACCTTCCTGTTGGGCTGCAGAAGATTCTGCCTCCTCGGTGGGCTGTTCATGCTCAGCCTCAGCCTCCTCTCAGGCTGCAGAAGGTTCTGCCTCCTCCGTGGTCTGTTCATGCTCAGCCTCAGCATCCTGCTGCACTGCAGAAGGTTCTGCCTCCTCGGTGATCTGTACTTGCTCAGCCTCAGCCTCCTGCTTGGCTGCAGAAGGTTCTGCGAACTCGGTGGTCTGTTTATGCTCAGCCCCAGCCTCCTGATGGGCCGCAGAAGGCTCTTCCTCCTCGGTGGTCTCTGCAAGCTCAGCCTCAAGCTCTTGCTAGGCTACAGAATGTTCTGCCTCCTCGGTGGTCTCTGCATGCTCAGCCTCAGCCTCCTGTTGGGCTACAGATTGTTCTGCCTCCTCAGTGGTCTGGTCATGCTCAGCCATAGCCTCCTGTTGGTCTGCAGAATTTTCTGCCTCCACGGTGGTCTGTTCTTCCTCAGCCGCAGCCTCCTGCTGCACTGCAGAAAGTTCTGCATCCTCGGCGGTCCAATCATGCTCAGCCTCAGCCTCCTGTTGGGCTGAAGAAGGTTCTGCCTCCTCACTGGCCTGTTCATGCTCAGCCTCAGCCACCTGTTAGGCTACAGAATGTTCTGCCTCCTCAGTGGTCAGTTCATGCTCAGCCGCAGCCTCCTGCTGGGCCGCTGAAGGATCTGCCTCCTCGGGGTTCTCTGCATGTTCAGCCTCAGCCTCCTGTCGGGCTGCAGAATGTTCTGCCTCCTTGGTCGTCTGTTCATGCTCAGCCTCAGCCCCCTGTTGGTTTGCAGATGGCTCTGCGTTCTCGGTCGTCTATTCATACTCAACCACAGCCTCCTGCTGGCCTGGAGAATGTTCTACCTTATTAGGTGGCAATTAAGGTGGAGCTGCACC
>NW_007752766.1:1851-8725 GCF_000696425.1 Galeopterus variegatus
CATGCTCAGCCTCAGCCTCCTGTCGGGCTGCAGAAGGTTCTGCCTCCTCGGTGGTCTCTGCATGCTCAGCCTCAGCCTCCTTCTGGGCTTCACAACGTTCTGCCTCCTCGGTGATCTCTGCATGCTCAGGCTCAGCCTCCTGCTGGACTGCAGAAGGTTCTCCCGCCTCGGTGGTCTCTGCATGCTCAGCCTGACCCTCCTGTTGGCTACAGAACGTTCTGCCTCCTCGGTCGTCTGTTCATGCTCAGCCGCAGCCTCCTGCTGGGCCGCTGCAGGATCTGCCTCCTCTAGGTTCTCTGCATGCTCAGGCTCAGCCTCCTGTCGGGCTCCAGAAGGGTCTGCCTCCTCGGTGGTCTCTGAATGCTCAGCCTCAGCCTCCTGTTGGGCCGCAGAAGGGTCTGCCTCCTCGGTGGTCTCTGCATGCTCAGCCTCAGCCTCCTGCTGGGCTTCACAAGGTTCTGCCCCCTCGGTGGTCTGTTCATGCTCAGCCGCAGCCTCCTGCTGGGCCGCTGAAGGATCTGCCTCCTCGGGGTTCTCTGCATGTTCAGCCTCAGCCTCCTGTTGGGCTGCTGAATGTTCTGCCTCCTTGGTGGTCTGTTCATGCTCAGCCTCAGCCCCCTGTTGGTTTGCAGATGGCTCTGCGTTCTCGGTCTTCTATTCATACTCAACCACAGCCTCCTGCTGGGCTGGAGAATGTTCTACATTATTAGGTGGCAATTAAGGTGGAGCTGCACCCTCCTGAGGGACTGGAGAAGATTAAGCCTATTTAGGGCGTTCTAGTTGCAGACCTGGAGTCTCCTGGTTGGATGGTTCAACATCCTTAGAGTTCTCTGGTGGTCCAGCAGGGGCCTCCTGTTGCACTGGAGAAAGGCCGACCTCCTTAAGAGGATCTAGACTCTGAGCTGTGGCCTCTTGCTGGGCTACATCATATTCAATATTTTAAAGGGAATCTGGAGTTTGGGAATAAGGATGGGATTGGATTAGATAAAATTCAACCTGCTCAGAGGGACCTGAAGTCTTAGCCGGGCACTCCTGATGGAGTGGAGAAGGTTCAACCTCTGCACTAGGCTCTGGAGTCGTCATGGTGAGCTCCTTATCCACATGTGTAACTGCTGTACTAGGCAGTGTTGAATCCTGACTTCTGAATATTTTAGAGAGATCTAGTGGAGAAAATGTATTCTCATCATCGAATGAAAGATGAATTGAGTACTTCATAGAGGGTGCTAGAGGCTTTGTTGCGTGCTCCTACTGGACTGCCAGAGATTCAGCACCCACAGGGTGCTCTGCAGGCAGAGCTGGGGCTACGTGCTGCACTGGTGAAGGTTCTGCCTCCTTGGTGGTCTGTTCATGCTCAGCCGCAACCTCCTGTGGGGCTGCAGAAAGTTCTGCCTCATAGGTGGTCTGTTCATGCTCAGCCTCATCCTTCTGTCGGGTTGCAGAAGGTTCTGTCTCCTCGGTGGTCTGTTCATGCTCAGCCTCAGATTCTTGTCGGGCTACAGAAGATTCTGCCTCTACGGTGGTCTCTGCATGCTCATCCTCCGTCTTGGCTGCACAAGGTTATGCCTCCTCGGTGGTCTCTGCATGCTCAGTGTCAGCCTCCTGTTAGGCTGCCGAAGATTCTGCCTCCTCGGTGGTCTGTTCATGCTCAGCCTTAGCCTCCTTCTGGGCCGCACAAGGATCTCCCTCCTCGGTGGACTGTTCATGCGCCGACGCAGCCTCCTGCTGCACTACAGAAGGTTTTGCCTCCTCAGTGGTCTGTTCATGCTTAGCCTCAGCTTCCTGTCGGGCTGCAGAAGGTTCTGCCTCCTCGGTGTTCTCTGCATACTCAGCCTCAACATCCTCTCTGGCTGCAGAAGGTTCTGCCTCCGCGGTGGTCTGTTACTCCTCAGCCGCATCCTCCTGCTGCACTGCAGAAAGTTCTGCCTCCTCGGCGGTCTATTCATGCTCAGCCTGAGCCTCCTGTTGGGCTGCAGAAGGTTCTGCCTCCTCGGTGGTCTATTCATGCTCAGCCTCAGCCTCCTGTCGGTCTGCAGAAGGTACCGCCTCCTCAGTGGTCTGTTCATGCTCAGCCTCAGACTCCTATTGGGCTACAGAATGTTCTGCCTCCTCGGTGGTCTGTTCATGCTCAGCCTCAGCCTCCTCCTGGGCGGCTGAAGGATCTGCCTCCTCGGGGTTCTCTGCATGCTCAGCCTCAGCCTCCTGCTGGGCTTCACAAGGTTCTGCCTCCTCGGTGGTCGCTGCATGCTCAGCCTCATATTCCTGTCGGGCTAGAGAAGGTTCTTCCTCCTTGGTGGTCTCTGCATGCTCAGTCTCAGCCTCCTGCTGGCCTGCACAACGTTATACCTCCTCAGTGGTCGGTTCATGCTCAGCCGCAGCCTCCTGCTGGGCCGAAGAAGGTTCTCCCTCCTCGGTGGTCTGTTCATGTTCAGTCTTAGCTTCCTGTCGGGCTACAGAAGGTTCTGTCTCCTCGGTGGTCTCTGCATGCTCAGCCTCAGCCTCCTGCTGTGCTGCACAAGGTTATGCCTCCTCGGTGGTCTCTGCATGCTCAGTGTCAGCCTCCTGTTAGGCTGCCGAAGATTCTGCCTCCTCGGTGGTCTGTTCATGCTCAGCCTTAGCCTCCTTCTGGGCCGCACAAGGATCTCCCTCCTCGGTGGACTGTTCATGCGCCGACACAGCCTCCTGCTGCACTGCAGAAGGTTTTGGCTCCTCAGTGGTCTGTTCATTCTTAGCCTCTGCTTCCTGTCGGGCTGCAGAAGGTTCTGCCTCCTCGGTGGTCTCTGCATGCTCAGCCTCAACATCCTCTCTGGCTGCAGAAGGTTCTGCCTCCGCGGTGGTCTGTTACTCCTCAGCCGCATCCTCCTGCTGCACTGCAGAAAGTTCTGCCTCCTCGGCGGTCTATTCATGCTCAGCCTGAGCCTCCTGTTGGGCTGCAGAAGGTTCTGCCTCCTCGGTGGTCTATTCATGCTCAGCCTCAGCCTCCTGTCGGTCTGCAGAAGGTACCGCCTCCTCAGTGGTCTGTTCATGCTCAGCCTCAGACTCCTATTGGGCTACAGAATGTTCTGCCTCCTCGGTGGTCTGTTCATGCTCAGCCTCAAGATCCTGTTGGTCTATCGAAGTTTCTGCCTCCTCGGTGGTCTGTTCATCCTCAGCCTTAGCCTCCTGTTGGTCTGCAGAAGTTTCTGCCTCCTCGGTGGTCTATTACTCCTCAGTCGCATCCTCCTGCTGCACTGCAGAAAGTTCTGCCTCCTCGGCGGTCTATTC
This sequence comes from Galeopterus variegatus, assembly GCF_000696425.1. Lineage (NCBI taxonomy): Eukaryota > Metazoa > Chordata > Mammalia > Dermoptera > Cynocephalidae > Galeopterus > Galeopterus variegatus. The sequence continues at coordinate 5,113 of NW_007752766.1, forward strand.
ATGCTCAGCCTCAGCCTACTTTTGGGCTGCAGAAGGTTCTGCCTCCTCGGTGGTCTGTTCATGCTCAGCCGCAGCCTCCTGCTGGGCCACTGAAGGATCTGCCTCCTCGGGGTTCTCTGTATGCTCAGCCTAGGCGTCATGTCGGGCTGCAGAAGGTTCTTCCTCCTCGGTGGTCTGTTCATGCTCAGCCGCAGCCTCCTGCTGGGCCCCTGAAGGATCTGCCTCCTCGGGGTTCTCTGTATGCTCAGCCTAGGCGTCATGTCGGGTGCAGAAGGTTCTTCCTCCTCGGTGGTCTGTTCCTGCTCATCCTCAGCTTACTGTCGGGCTGCAGAAGGTTCTGCCTCCTCAGTGGTCGGTTCATGCTCAGCCGCAGCCTCCTGCTGGCCCGAAGAAGGTTCTTCCTCCTCGGTGGTCTGTTCATGCTCAGCCTCAGATTCCTGTCGGGCTACAGAATGTTCTGCCGCCTGGGTGGTCTCTGCATGCTCAGCCTCAGCCTCCTTCTGGGCTGCACAAGGTTATGCCTCCTAGGTGGTCTCTGCATGCTCAGTGTCAGCCTCCTGTTAGGCTGCCGAAAGTTCTGCCTCCTCGGTGGTGTGTTCATGCTCACCCTCAGGCTCCTGCTGGGCCGCAGAAGGATCTGTCTCCTCGGTGGTCTGTTCATGCTCAGCCTCAGCCTCATGTTGGGCTGCAGAAGGTTCTCCCTCCTCGGTGGTCTTTTCATGCTCAGCCGCAGCCTCCTCCTGGGCGGCTGAAGGATCTGCCTCCTCGGGGTTCTCTGCATGCTCAGCCTCAGCCTGCTGCTGGGCTTCACAAGGTTCTGCCTCCTCGGTGGTCTCTGAATGCTCAGCCTCAGCCTCCTGCTGGGCTTCACAAGGTTCTGCCTCCTCGGTGGTCTCTGAATGATCAGCCTCAGCCTCCTGCTCGGCTGCAGAAGGTTCTCCCTCCTCGGTGGTCTCTGCATGCTCAGCCTCAGCCTCCTGTCAGGCTGCAGAATGTTCTGCCTCCTCCTCGGTCATCTGTTCACGCTCGGCCTCAGCCTCCTGTTGGTTTGCAGAATGTCCTGCCTCCTCGGTCGTCTATTCATGCTCAACCACAGCCTCCTGCTGGGCTGGAGAATGTTCTTCCTCCTCGGTGGTCTGTTCATGCTCATCCGCAGCCTCCTGTGGGGCTGCAGAAAGTTCTGCCTCCTCGGTGGTCTGTTCATGCTCCGCCTCAGCCTCCTGTTGGGCTCCAGAAGGTTCTGCCTCCTCGGTGGTCTGTTCATGCTCAGCCTCAGCTTCCCGTCGGACTGCAAAAGATTCTGCCACTTCAGTGGTCTGTTCATGCTCAGCCTCAGCCTCCTGTTGGTTGGCAGAAAGTTCCGCCTCCTTGTTAGTCTGTTCTTGCTCAGCCTCAGCCTCCTGTTGGTCTGCAGAATGTTCTGCCTCCTCGGTGGTCTGATCATGCTCAGCCGCAGCCTCCTGTGGGGCTGCAGAAAGTTCGGCCTCCTCGGTGGGCTGTTCATACTCAGCCTCAGGCTCCTGTTGGGCTCCAGAAGATTCTGCCTCCTCGGTGGTCTGTTCATGCTCAGCCTCAGCCTCCTGTTGGTTTGCAGATAGTTTGGCCTCCTCGGTAGTCTGTTCATGCTCAGACTCAGAATCCTGTTGGTCTGCAGAATGTTCTGCCTCCTCCGTGGTCTGTTCATGCTCAGCCTCAGCCTCCTGCTGCACTGCTGAAGGGTCTGCCACCTCGGAGGTCTCTGAAAGCTCAGCCTCAGCCTCCTGTTGGGCTACCGAAGTTTCTGCCTCCTCGGTGGTCTGTTCATGCTCAGCCTTAGCCTCCTGTTGGTCTGCAGAAGTTTCTGCCTTCTCGGTGGTCTATTCCTCCTCAGCCGCATCCTCCTGCTCCACTGCAGAAAGTTCTGCCTCCTCGGCCGTCTATTCATGCTCAGTCTCATCCTCCTGTTGGGCTGCAGAAGGATCTGCCTCCTCGGGGATCTCTGCACGCTCAGCCTCAGCCTCCTGTTGGGCTGCAGAAAGTTCTGCCTCCTCGGTGGTCTGTTCATGCTCAGCCTCAGACTACTGTTGGGCTACAGAATGTTCTGCCTCCTCAGTGGTCGGTTCATGCTCAGCTGCAGCCTCCTGCTGGGCCGAAGAAGGTTCTGCCTCCTCGGTAGTCTGTTCATGCTCAGCCTCATCCTTCTGTCGGGTTGCAGAAGGTTCTTCCTCCTCGGTGGTCTGTTCATGCTCAGCCTCAGATTCTTGTCGGGCTACAGAAGATTCTGCCTCTTCGGTGGTTTCTGCATGCTCATCCTCAGCCTCCTTCTGGGCTGCACAAAGTTATGCCTCCTCGGTGGTCTCTGCATGCTCAGCCTTAGCCTCCGGCTGGGCCGCACAAGGATCTGACTCCTCGGTGGACTGTTCATGCACCGCCGCAGCCTCCTGCTGCACTGCAGAAGGTTTTGCCTACTCAGTGGTCTCTTCATGCTTACCCTCAGCTTCCTGTCGGGCTTCAGAAGGTTCTGCCTCCTCGGTTGTCTCTGCATACTCAGCCTCAACATCCTCTCTGGCTGCAGAAGGTTCTGCCTCCTCGGTGGTCTGTTCCTCCTCAGCCGCATCCTCCTGCTGCACTGTAGAAAGTTCTGCCTCCTTGGCGGTCTATTCATGCTCAGCCTCAGCCTCCTGCTGGGCCGCTGAAGGATCTGCCTCCTTGGTGGTCTCTGCATACTCTGCCGCAGCCTCCTGCTGGGCTACAGAGAGTTCCTCATCCTTCATAGTTATTTGAGATTGTCCTGAAGCCTCTTGCAGAAATGGCAAAGGTTCAACCTCTTCGGTGGGCCCTGGAATCAGTGTTGGGGCCTCCTGCTGGGATGTAGAAGGTTCCACATCATTAGTTGGCACTGAGGGTTGAGCAGTAGACTCGTGGTATATTGGAAAAGTTCCCACCTCTGCAGCAGATTCTGCTGTTATTTTAATCTTCAGATCTTGAAGTTTAGTAGTGGTACCAGACAAGCTTAAATGCTGACTATTTTGTTGACTTCGAGGTAAAACTGTCACTGCATGGTGCTCTGGAGACTGAGCTGGTCGCTCTTCCTGGGTTTGAGAAAGTTCACTCTCCTCAGGATACTCAGAAGTCTGAGTTGCCTGCTCCTGCTCACTGGGAACAGGTTTGACCTGCACAGCGGGGCCTGGAGGCTGAGCTAAGGCCTCCTGCTGGGTAAAAGAAGTGTCAACCTCCTCAAGGNGGTCTGCAGAAAGTTCGGCCACCTCATAGTCTGTTCATGCTCTTCCTCAGCCTCCTGTTGGTCTACAGAAGTTTCTGCATCCTCGGTGGTCTATTCATTCTCAGCCTCAGCCTTGTCCTAGGCTGCACAACGTTATGCCTCCTCAGTGGTCGGTTCATGCTCAGCCGCAGCCTCCTGCTGGACCGAAGAAGGTTCTCCCTCCTCGGTGGTGTGTTCAGGCTCAGCATCAGCCTCCTTTTGGTCTGCAGGAAGTTCGGCCTCCTCGGTAGTCTGTTCATGCTCTTCCTCAGCCTCCTGTTGGTCTACAGAAGTTTCTGCCTCTTCGATGGTCTATTCATTCTCAGCCTCAGCCTCCTCCTAGGCTGCACAACGTTATGCCTCCTCAGTGGT
>NW_007752767.1:0-5195 GCF_000696425.1 Galeopterus variegatus
TGTGAGTGAGTTAAATTAAGTGTATAAAAGTATGTATGTATCACACATACTTTCGTTTTTTGCCCAACAAAAACATACCAAGTACTTCTCAGATATCAAGTAATTAGTCTTGTATTAGATATACAAAGAATCAAAATATCTTTTTTCTTAATCTCTTTTGGTAAATTAGTTTTCTGTAAGGTATACAGGCTTACCTGTCTCAAGTTTTCTGGACTTAAACAAAAAAATATTGACTAATAACATAGCTTCGTTCCAGAAACCATGAGAATACAAAAAATAATAATAAGATAGAACAAAGAAAAGGCACAATCAATGTCTTTATGGAACAATCTGTGCCCTTAAGGAAGTTACAATCATTTGGGAGTTATAAGGTTCAAAAGAATATAACAAGAAACAACTACAAAACAGTATTTAGAGAAACATTATTTTTCCACAATAAATATATAAGAGTATCAGGTCAGATCTAGGATTCTGTTAATAGATTCATAGCTTCAATTGTCTGCTTGTTTATTGGTGACCTACCTCTTTTGCAAGATGATTCTAACACTTTCTAGAATCAGCCTGTCTGCTTACAATTTTCCACTGATGTTTAGGAGTCAGGTCTCCTGAAGAAACCAGAATACTGTTTTATGGGCAGTAATTCTTTTGACTCCTTGGAACAATCATCATTATGCAGTTTTCATTTTCATTACACTGCATTATTTATGACTTTACAAATGCTTTCTCCAGCCCCAAATGGCGCTGAGATACCTTCATCAATAAATTAATAAATTATGTCTGCACTTCAGAAATTCTCCTCAGGTGTTTATTAATGGCAAGCCATTTGCCAGGAAGCCAAGAATTTAAAAATTCAACTTATCTTGAAACACTTAATTGCTTTCCTTAAACTCTGAGAGAATTATTGGGGTTGACTTCTAAAGTTTCTTACAGGTACATATTTCTGTGATTAGGTAGATAGGTATGTATGTATGTATGTAGATAGATATACAAGGGGTCCTCAAAAAGTTTATGGAAAGATTCATAATATCTGTTAATTCTATTTTTCCATGAACTTTTTCAAGTACCCTCATATAGACAGAGATACATACACAGATAAACATAGATATACATTGTTTTTATAAATTGCCAAATTTGGCCTAATATTTCTTAAATTGTCCTATCAGTATATGAATAATAGGGTCTACTTATGAAGTATTTTAATTCCTTATAATAATAACTTCAATGTGTCAGCAGGACCATCCATATTGAATGTGTCTGATATTCAAATAAATGATATTTTATTGAAAATGAGTGATGATAGATAAGTGGACAAATGGATAGATGGACAGACAAGTGAATTAAATCTTAGTGGGTAAGAGGTTTACCTCTGGAAGCAGAGACACAGTAACGAACTACAGCTTTAATATTTGCTAAATATGTGTCTGGCTACTGTTAGGCTAATGTCTGGAATCCTGTCAACAGCGCCAACTGCAGCGCTCTTAATCCCGTTCATGACACCAATTGTCTAGCTACACGACCACGCCAGTTGTCAGGCTCTTTTACCTGCCGGTAGTCCTGCCAACTGGCCCAATTGTTGAGCTAGAGCTGGGTCTGGAGCTCCCAGACCCCTCAAGCCCATTCACAGACTGGGTCACAAACCCTTCATACACCAGGTTGGGTCACCAGACCCCTCACATGCCAGGCTGGGTCACAGACCCCTTCACAGTGGTCTGTGAGCTAGGTAACCAGCCAAAGGTCCTTGGAAGCCACAGGTTGGAAAGCATGGCTGCGCTGGGCGGACGCCCGAGGCAGACGCTAGCCTGCCTGCTTCACTAAAACTGCTGTCTTCCTCTCTCTCTTTCTCTCAAGAACACAAGAATAGCAACAAAACTAAAAACATACATTGGTGCGCATGCGCCCTAAATCCACAAATACATACACACACACAATTTGCTTACAAAGAATGTGCTAAAACCACACCCAGCTGGACCCAAGGCAAGGGCCCTGACCAAACTATTCTATTTTCCCAACAATATGTAATGTTGGACAAGTTACTTTTTGTTTCAAGGCCTTAATACCCCCATCTGTAAAGAGGGTGTGATAATAGTACTGACCTCTGAAAGGTGCTGAGTATTAAGTAAGTCGGTGCATATAAAGTACATAATTATGGCACATAGTAAGTGCTGAGTAAACGTTAACTCTTTAATGAAAAGTATCAAGTGTTCCAAAAAGCAAAATTTTTATGAAAGTGTATGATTGCTCAGGACACAGATGATACCTTTTTTTCTCCCTGGACCGCTGTAGGACATAAATGTTTCTACCAGATATAAGATAGCCTGCGATCTCTATAATGTAACCTCCTGTCACTCCCAGTAACTCTAATTTCTACCAATCCCAAAGTACATAGAGTTCCCCTAATGTGTCGTTTTGTGCCGTGTCTTCAGGTCTTTATACAAGTTTTTTATGACTAAAAGTTACTTCCCCCTACCCTGTTCTTACCTGGAGAACTGCTACAAACCTTTCAGAGCCAGCACAGGTACTTTTCCTTCTGTGAACCCTTCCTCTCACCTGAAAAGCAGAATCACTCACTTCCTCTTTCTTCCACCACAGCACTTGCAGATGCATTGACCACTGTAACTCTATTTCATAGTTACTTATTCACCCTCTATGGTCCACGAGCTTGTTGAAGATAAGCACTATGTCTTATTTATCCTTTCATTGCTGGCACATAACATAGAGCCTGACATCAAATAAGAGGTAAGAAAATATTAAATTAATGACTGAATAAAATATAGTATGTTATAAAGTGACTCGTGTGAGTCTTGTTTTATGCGATAGAAAACCCAAAATAACCATGGTTTAAACAAGTTAGAAGTGTTTGTCTCTTTTATGATAGAAGTCTAGAGGTAGACACTCTAGTGCCAATGTAACAGTTCGTCATCACCAGGACCCAGCCTCCAAGCATTCAACCACACCACCCCTGGGATGTGGCTCTTGTCTTCATGGTTTAGAATGGAAGCTAGCCCTCCAGCCATCACTTCAGTGTTAACATCAATAACAAAGGGTAGGCTAGCAAAAATCCACCTGTCTGCAGTAATGGGAACTCATGAGAAAACCTGTTCATGTGTTAAAACATTATATAAAAATTAATAGTCTCCCCCTGAGAATTTGTAAACACAGGCCATTCAAATTTACATTTCTGCACAGTAGATAAAGGTCTGACTCAAAAAATTAAAGTGGTTCTGAGAAGATCTTAGAGGCAGTCAGAGAGAAAAGTCAGAAACCTATAAGGACCTACAGTCCCACTGACAGCAAATTTCACAAGAGCAAGTGCTCTGAGTAGGCAGGGAGAGATGGTGGCTAGAGGTGCCAGGAGCACGTTCCTCCCACAGATAGGACCAGAAAAACTAACTGACAGCAAAATATTGATGGGCTCCCATCTGTGGGAGAACGTAGGAGTGCAACCAGAGACTGACGAGATCCCTATGGAGAGAAGAGAAAGAGGCACATGGCCTCAGCCACCAAGTCTCTGCCACTGGGATCGGCACAGAGGGACTTTCTCTTGTGGGAAAAAGGTAAGGTGAGGGCCCACACCAACCCCCATCCTCACCACAGAGGGCTGCAGTTCCTACTACAGGAGGATTCCACAGCCCTTGCAAGCCCAGAGCCAAGTGCAGGGAGCTGCCTACAATACACACACTGCATTTCTCTAGAATGGAAGCACATACTGTGTGCTCCCCACCCCTCACCCTCCTGACCATAGCCAATGCAGTATGGCACCATCATGAAACCAGAGACACTGTGGGGTCGCACCCTGCCCTGGGGGCTAACATCCACCATGCTTCCCTAGCTTAAAGGCTCTGCCATCATCCTAGCACACTCATACAGGAGGCTATGATGCCCTGATCCTAGCAGCTTGAAGCCTGGGTCCGGGAGCAGCAATGACTCTAGTCGCGCACATCTGGGAAGCCAACTCCAGGCCTGCTGAACAGATGCACCCCCACATTCCAGGCCAGAAATCAGACAGGCAGACTTGCCTCTGGCAGACCATCTCCTTCCTCCCCATACTTCCTTGCCAGTCAGCTAAGTTCTATGCACCCAAGCCCCCAACCCAGAAAAAAGCTCAAGGGTCCCTCCCTTGGGCCAAAAGAAATAAAGAGCATCCACACCTTCCTGGAGAAGCAGCCAGACAGTTTCGCCCTCAACAGTCCCATACCTCATGGTCCCCTTTTAGCAATCTGGCTTGCTGACCTTGCCCAACACCTGAGAAGCAACTAGCTGGGTCCCCTCTTTGTCCCTACCTCAAGGCCTCACCAAACATCCAAGAAAGGCTGGCTGGCTGGGTCCCCTCACCATAGGCCTGCCTAATGGCCTCACTCACCACCCAAGAAGTGGCTCACCAGCCCCACCCTTGGAGGATCTGCTCCTAAACCACAGAGGGAAGCATGGCTTTGCACCTGTTCCCAAGAAGTCATGAAGCAGACAGACCACCAGCAGACCCGCACCCAGCTAGCTGAGCCAAAGCATGCCCATGCCCCCAAATCAGAAACAGCCCAGCTGCCACACACCTGGCAGACCCACCCTAGTCAGAGAAACAGAATGATAGTTGTAGTGGATTGAATTATGTTCCCCCAAAACTCCCTGAAGCTTGATTTGTGTCCCCCAAGTTTTATGTATTAGAAACTTAGCCCCCCCACTGTGACTGTTAAGAGGGTTTGAAATCCAGTTATGGTAATCAAAAGGTGGAGCTTTAAGGAGACGATTGTATTGTAAGAACATGCTGGAGAGAATGGATTAAAAATGGTGGCCAAGGGCACAGTTCTGAGGGCTTTAAAAAGAAGAGAAGAGTCTCTCTCTCTCTCTCTCTCTCTCTCTCTCTCTCTCTCTCTGCTTCCATCATCTTGCAATGTGAGATCCCTGGGTCACTGTCACCACCACCAGATGGACTTTGGACTTCCCAGCCTCAGAAACTAAGCAATAAATTTTGTTTTTCTTTATAAATCACCCAAATTTGGGTATTTTGTTATAGCAAAAACAGACTAATACAGTGGTCCTGTGAAAGACAAACTAATCCTGACACACCACATGCCCACACCTCCAGTCTGAGAATCAATCCAGCAACCCTATTTGTTGTATGTTTAAAAAATTGTTAAAATGACAGGACTTATGTTATAAATATACATTAGTATGTTTCTCAAAAACATACTAAAGTCCAT
>NW_007752767.1:5929-8725 GCF_000696425.1 Galeopterus variegatus
TCACTGGCTGAGCGTGGTGCTGACAACACCAAGTCAAGGGTTAAGATCCCCTTACCAGTCATGTTTTAAAAAAAAAAAAAAAACATACTAAGGTCCATGTAAAGAAAACTATCTACTCATATAAACCATTCTGTGTACTCAGAAAAAAAAATCACAAGAGCAAAAATTGTCTTAGAGATGGTTAAACAAGTAAGGAAGAATTTGTTCAATATTGTTGCAATTGGGGACACACACCGGAATGCAGTCTGAACTCAAAGTCATTGAAACAAAGGGTAGGAGAGTTTTTAGGAACTAAGTTGAGGGGATTATAGGATATCTACGTTTGCTAATTGGCTTTATCCAGAGGAAAAATAAATTTTCTCAAATCTTCAGGATAGAAGGTAGTTTTGCAACTGGGATCAAGGAACCCACTGAAGATAGTTTCCTACCCTCCTGTAGACCCTAAGAAACCAAGGAAGATGTCAATAAAGCTGTGCTGATACCATCCCAAAGCAAGACCCTAAGGTAATGTCAAGGACAGGAACAGTAACCAGACTAAGCCCTGGCAAGACCGTGCACCTGGCTCCTTGCACAGAGCCCACACAGTTCACATCCCCTCCCTGCTGCTTTTCATTTCCCACACTCTATTCCATCAATCCTCTCTTTAGAAGCCCCTCAGTAAATCTGTCCTTGAGATGGTTTAAGGCTGGCCACTCTCTTTCAGGTTTACTGTAGAAATGGGTTAGCCAACATCTCTCCTCAGGTCACCGGTATTCCTGAATACAAGCCAACATCCTATTCCATCAACGATTCTAAGTTGCTTAAAATTTAAGTTGCTTGTTTTTGTTTGCGGCAGGAAGCCGAAAGTTGGTTCAATAACAAAATATTGGTGACCCTAAGCCAGGAGCTGAATGCCCTGAGGTAACAAGATTTTGGCAAGCCTCAGCCAAGAACTGAATGCCCTAGCTTTTATAACAGACTGCTGAACCAAGCCAGGGTTTTTGTACAGGGCAGGCAGCCGGACTTGGGCTCAATAAGAGGAGAACTTGGCATTTGAGACAGTATTAGCCATTTCTGATAAAGTGTGAGTTTGGAGAATGGCTGCCAAAGAGCAGAGGAAAAGTCTCAATATGACAAATACAGCCGTTGCATCCATGTAGTGGGGAGAGATTTTGGCTTCCAAGAGGAAAAGGCAAGAAAGGAGGAAAGACAGATGGATAGAAAAGATTAGGGCAAAGAGGAAAATAGATATGATAACTAAGGAAGGGAAGGTTATAGGATCGGGTGCTTAAAAACTTCTAGTTTTCTTGAAATTACTTAAACCTTCTTCCCAGCCCACTCCCAACACCACATCCCCAACTCCTTAAACCCACTGCCAATGCCATTTAACCCAAGGGTAGCAACCTCCCCCAGACTATGCTTAATAGTTTCCTCTATCCCTCCCTAACCTTTTTGCCTCCTCAACAAGCAGCCAGTGTTTGGTGGTTTTTTTGTGTTTTTTTTTTTTTTACAAAAAAAAAAAAAAAAAAAACTCTTGTGTTTCTCCTGTCAAGACTTGGCCAGCCCAGTAATTGACTAACTCAAACTCAGACCCAGCCTGCTGCCGAGGGATCAACCAGTTTACTGAATATGTATGGAGACACTCAAGTTAAAAATTAGTAGCACAGGGGAAGAGGATTACATGTGCTGTGCACTGATTGAACTGTGTCCCCCAAATTCATACATTAGAAGTTTAATCTCCATTGTAACTGTTGAGGGTGGAAAATCCTATTGTGATAATTGAAAGGTGGGACTTTGAAGAACTGATTAGATTGTAGGACCATACTGTAGTGAATGGATTAAAAACAGTGGTCATGAGTGTGGTTTAAAGGACTTTAATAGGACAGTGCATGAGGAACTGACTCTCTCTTGCTCTCTCTGCTCCACCATTTTCACAATGCAGTACTCTGCCGCCACTGTTGCCACCACCAAGGCCTTCACCAGATGTGTTCCCTGGACTTTGGACTTCCCAGCCACTGAAACTGTAAGCAATAAATAGTTTTCTTTATATATATATATTTTTTAAATATATATATATATATATTTTAAATATATATATATATATATTATTTTTGTGTGTGTGTATTTTGTTATAGGCCACAGAGATGGACTAATACAATATGGAAACTCTCTGTACTTTCCACTTAATTTTCTGTGAACCTAAAACTGCTCTTAAAAATAAGTCTATTATTAGGGCCGAGCCCGTGGCACACTCGGGAGAGTGCGGCGCTGGGAGCACAGCGACACTCCTGCTGCGGGTTCGGATCCTGTATAGGAATGGCCGGTGCGCTCACTGGCTGAGCACCGTGTGGGCGACACCACACCAAGGGTTGCGATCCCCTTACCGGTCACAAAAAAATACAAAAAAAAAAAAGTCTATTAAAAAAATTAATGGGATTCTAAGTAGCAGCAACTCTGAAAATAAAAACAGGTAAGAAGAAACTCACTTGCTCAGACCTGAGTTGAGAGAGTATTCTTTCTTTGCTAGCTGTGGTCATTAGCAGTGCCTTGACTGACTGTTAGTACAGAGCCCTATGCATCTTGCCCAGTCTAAAGCCAAACAAGATGAACAAGACAAATGATAAAAGACAGCATATTTTTTCTCCTCTTAAGTGACTTATCATTTGGAACACTTCCATCCATTCATTAGTTACCACTTAACATATGGAGGCAAAAATATGGGGTAAGTATTCTTCTCCACCTCTGTTAAGAAAACAACCCTCTTACCCAATTCAGAATACTTGGATGACTGACCTAAGAAGACTTCTGTTTACACAT
>NW_007752768.1:0-509 GCF_000696425.1 Galeopterus variegatus
CTAATCATGTCTTCTCAGTATTCATAATCTCACTGAGAAAGCTCATTTGATTCATACAACACCCCAGTATAATAAAGGGATAAATATATTAACTTCATTTTATACTTAGGAAAGAGGTTATGTGATTTGATCTGGAACTAAGGTCTCCTAAGTACTAATCCATTTTTTTTTATATATATATTTAAGGAAGTGTATGACTTCCCTTAAGTAAATGACAAAGTTAAAAAAAAATCAAAAATAGTTTTGTAACAAATGTTTCCATGAACAGTACACTTTTAATTAAGTATATGAGCAAAGTATATGTTACTGTGAAATGTGTAATATGATTGTATCATATAAATATTATAAACAATATAATGGTATTTTCTATTCTCATAATAAAATAAACATTTGATATAAAGTTTCTTGAATTTTCAAGTATCATATTAGGAAAGCATGTAAAAATAAAGAATGGTTGTTATGCTCATATATTATATTATGTTATGTTCACATTAATTTCTGCAGTCAAG
>NW_007752768.1:2547-2903 GCF_000696425.1 Galeopterus variegatus
ACTGGCAGCATGTCCATTACCACAAATTGTGATTATACCTCGTGTCCCCCACCCAATTATCACCTCAATTTTCCCAGGCCTCCCTCCCCCTCTCCCTTTCCCCCACTCCACTTTGTATCCCTGGGTATGTTTTCTCCCTCTGCAAGTCCAATGCACTACTGTGGCTTTCTTTCCTTTCTTCTTTATCTCTTAGTTCCCACTTATGAGAGAGTATATATGGTATTTATCCTTCTGTGCTTTGCTTATTTCACTCAACATAAGTTTCTCCAAGCTCATCAATGTTGCTGCAAATAGGAGAATTTCATTCTTTTTTATGGCACAGTAGTGATCCATGGTGTATATATACCAGTTTTTTT
>NW_007752768.1:8485-8725 GCF_000696425.1 Galeopterus variegatus
AAAAAAATCCAAAATGGTACAAGCCATACAAATATCAAAGGATTACAATAATTAACAAATTAAATTACTTTGACCAAAATCTATTAAAGTCTCCAGAAAATGACAATACACTTGGAAAATATAAGCACAAAAGTTGAAACTTTTCCAAACAATAGCAACATTCTGCTAATTAAAATCTGTGTAAATAGGTACAAGAAATGAATGCTGTAGACTATATCAGGTAAAGAGACAAATTAATCC
>NW_007752768.1:14382-14723 GCF_000696425.1 Galeopterus variegatus
TTTTTTTTAGGTAGGGCATGTCTTCACACACACTTGCATCACTTTCATGTGGCCAAGGGCTATAAATATGTCTTTTTGTTTGTTTTTTTCCCTTTCTCTGGGAGCAGAGATTCATAAGCTTCAGAGGTGAAAAGAGAAACCTAAAAGTGAATAATCTGTAAATTTAAATTTGCATCACCATAAAAATTTTCTTTTCTTATTCATCTCCCCCTTCACGGAAGTACATGCTGCTCTGCTCCATTTTATTTAAAGTTGAATCAAAATAAATTATTGAAAGGAAAAGTGTTAGAAAATATGGATTCCTGCTAACTCTGGCATTGTTTGACTCTTCACTATTTTTT
>NW_007752769.1:0-321 GCF_000696425.1 Galeopterus variegatus
CTAGTCATCATATATTTGTCCAATTTATTACTCCTTTGTTTTTGTCCTGGCTCAATTTTTTAAAATCTCACAGCAGGTGCTTTTTCCTACCTCAGATTATAATCTTTTCTTAGAACCAGATCACATGACCTTTCTGTGAAATTAGGTGTGGTTTTGTGTTTATACATCAGTGAAATGTCTTGAATTTATGTTTTCATGCCAGTTTTCAATATAAAAGCTGTAAGAATACTTAGTTAATATTATGTTAAAATATTACAAAATGTTGATACCCAGATAATTTAAACATTTGTTATATCAGAGCATGCTACAGTTAAAAATTAC